>NC_056731.1:408530129-408830129 GCF_019279795.1 Protopterus annectens | reverse complement strand
AATCAGTGAGCCCATTGTAAACTGAGTATATACCAACAGAAAAAAGTCTGGCCAAAGTACCTTTGAGCGGCCAGAATTTCTTTTGGTATATGCTGGAGAAGAAACAGAAACATAACTAATTTTCCATGTATTTCTCTGCTGTCCCACATAAAATCATGAACCTTTTAAACATTAAAAAAAACAGCAATGGAATTTCAGTGCAAGCATGGGAATTCAAGTCATATACGCATGCACAGTACATCAGCCTACACAAGACAACGAGGAAGATGACTGAAGTGCCATTATACAAAGACATTATTTAAGAAAAGTAAGCATTATTTAAGAAAAGTAAGCAATATACTGTGACAACCTACCAGTAATTAAGAAGCCTCAATCCTCTCCACTGGCACCAGTAGGGGACGTTCACTGAGAGGATAATAGGTGCATACCGAGTATTTCCAGATGCAGCTCTCTGCATCAAGTGCAATTTCCCTTAACAGCACACAGGGACCACGGCTAAGACTAGAAGTGCCAGAAGGTAGGCTCTGGGCACTACCAGCTGCTTTATTATCTCACCCTCTAGCCCTCCCTCAGGGGTCCACTCTCTATACAGTAACCCTTTGTCCCAGTATACAGATTCCCCCTTTCCTTGAGAATCAGGTGTCTCGCTAGCTACCTCCCTCAAGCCTTGTAATGTAAGGTTGGAGAGCTGTGCCTGTCTCAACTCTCTCTTTGTAACCCTTCCCAGCTCCCCTTCCACAGAAAGTCTGGTATTCTCTCACAGCAGTGCCTCAATGTCAGCCTGGGTACTATTACTCATCTCTGCCCTTGCAGTTACTCTGTCCAAGGGAACATCAGTACCCACCAGCAGATGTGGCTCTCCTTCAGTCTCACTGCTACAGAATAGCTCCCTCCCTGATGTAGCCACCTCTCCAGTTCTGGCTTCAAGTGTGAGGCCTGTCTGGGTCCCCCCAGACTACCAGACCCACATGCCTGTCTCCAAGCCTGACAGTATGTAACTGCATGTACACAAGGTACTGCATTGTCAAAGTCATTCCCTATCAGGACATCTACAGGGATAACCTCACAACACCTATTTGCTTGCTTCCTTTTCCACCCTCCCAGTCAAGGTGAACCCTAGCCAAAGGTATTTGCAATGGGGTCCCTCACAAACCTCTGACTGGAGTAGACTGCCCAAGCAAGTAGTGCTCCTCTTTAACCATTGCAGGCTTCACAATGGTTAGGCCAGAGGTTGTGTCTCTCTCAGCAGAGGCCTGTTTCCTATCTACTAAGATGGGATATAACCTCTTGTGGTAGTTTGGTACCCTTGTTGTCTCCTGACAACTTACTGTTGGCATTCTCTCATTCTCACTTACTGTCTCTCCCACCGTTTGTTCCCCACCTTGTCTCCATGGACATCTATATGCTACATGGCCTCACTGGTTACATTTAACACATTTAACCCTTGATCCTAGCTATGTACCTGAACTAGTGGCTACCCTGTTACTGGCGGACTCTGTTAGGGCAGTTTAGGCTGCCCACCATGGGTTCGCTTAGACCTGTGGGCAGCACTGGGTATCCCTTTCCTTTACAGTGTTGCCCTGCTTGCTAGGTATAGGTCTCATCTGCAGTAAGGCATTCCCTATCTGCCAACCAGATTCTCATGTCCTCAGGCAAAGTGCTAAGGGCTTGTTCCCTCACCAAAAGGTCTGCCAGCCCTTCAAAAGTGGTGATCTGACACCTACTCACCCACCTATAAAAATAAGTGCTTAACTCAGCAATGTACTCAAACATACATTTATCTGCCTTACATCTATGCTCATGAAACTTTTTTTCTATAAGCTTCAGGTGTTAAATTAAAAGACTCTCAAACAAATTTTTAACAGTATTATAATATAAGCAATCAGTATCAGACAATTTAGAAATAGCAGTTACAGCTTTACTATGCAGTAAGGGGGTCAGGAACCATACCTAGCGCCCTTGGTCAACATTATACTGTTTACATACCCTTTCAAACATATGAATCAAACTATCAAAATTATCACCCTCTGTAAATTGTGGAAGAAATTTACTGACCTTTATTGCTTCTAGGATTCGTTTATTCCCTTCCCCATTATTTCCATGACCCTGATGAAGAGTCAGCATCTCCTTTTCATGTTGCCTCTGCCTCTCATTTTCTTCAGCTTTCAGACATCTCAGTCTCTCTGCTGCTTCTAATTCCATTTGTTTCTCCTGCTGCAGTTCCTCATTTTCTTCAGACTCCAAATGTTGCATTCTTTCTGCTGATTCTATTTCCAAAACCTTGGCCTCCAGTTCAAGTCTCTTTAACTCCAGATGGATTTTTAAGACCTCTGTGGAAAGGTCGAACTGTCCATTTTCTGTACATCCCCAAGGCCAGTCTAGTTGTCCTCCTGGTTGCTGGTCTGTGATGCAGCTGTGATTAAGGCTGCAATCACTTCTGCTTTGGTCAAGTTGGCGTACCCCAGTCCTTTGGCTTGGCACATCTCAGCCAACTGGCTCCTTGTCAGCTTGTCATACTCCTCTGTTGACATCCTTTCCTGCTCTCCCGGGCTAACTAAGATAACAAAAAAATAAATAAAAATATTGTGATATGAAACTCTGAATGTCTACCATGTGGCTGCTCCAGACACAAACACCTTCTTTAGTGACCACTGTTTACAGGCTACAAGAGTTCAATATCCACACCACTGCTCACAAAATGTGACGACCCACCACTGGACTAGTAATCAAGGAGCCTCAATCCTCACCACTGGCACCAGTGGGGGACATTCACTGAGAAGATAACAGGTACACACACAGTATTTCCAGATGCAGCTCCCTGCATCAATTTCCCTTAAGAGCACACAGAGACCCCAGTCAGTCTGGGGCTGGTTTCTCCCTCTTTCTCCAGATCCCCAATAAGACATCCCATTAGCACTGCTATAGAATGGAGATCTCAACTGAGTGGCTAAGCCAAGACCTCCAGCACCCTCTCTGTCCAACCAGTGCTTCGTGCCCCTGTCCAAGTAGCTGACACACACACTCTGTGAGGTTTGATTTACACACGCACGCACACACACACCTGGGAAAGCCTGGCGCAGGCTGACTAGCTATGCCCCCTTTTGCTCAGACTATAAGGTAGTTATCACTGCCACCAGCCAACTCCTTATCAGCTACTTTAAGGCCTTTAACAAAGGGTGTCCAAACTTACTGTGTAATGCTACTATTAATACAAATGGTAGTTTGATCAAGAGCAAGGCTATTATGAGTGGCCTACAGAGTGTCATCAAATAAATATGCAAGTACTCCCAGAAGTTAAATATCTCTACACAAATCAGCCACAATGAAAGGTTTAAATATATTTAATAATAAATAATAAAAGAACAAGAAATACTAAATATATATACATCAGTGTTCAAAACCACAGGAATATTTAAAACAACATTGCAGGACAGTCTCAAATAAATAAAAAAAAACATCTAAACTATACTTCACTGTATTCCAGACTGAATCTAAGAGAATTACTATACCCTATTAACTTACTTACAGAGCAAGACAGATGTGGTTAACGGATCTTCTAGGTGTTGTCAGGTCAAAGACAGAATACAGAATGTTGTGTCTCTCTAAGAGACCTCTCAAATTAATATCTCAAATATTACTGCTGGGCTAGCTTGCAGAATGACATCATTTCATGTCATCTGACTTCTAGTCCCCAGGCCCAAAACAACCATTGATGACAGCTGGCAGCCTCCCTTTAACTGCACTTTGCTCTGCAAACAATACAGCACTTGTTCAATAAGATGAGAATAAAATACTTATATTCATACTCCTAGGTAACAAGCATAAGCATCACTTCACTGATCTCAGCTCAAACAACTGGCTACATAGCTACTGCTACTTTACTGCTCAATACACTCCTCTACAAAATACTAAATGTCTACTATCCACCATTTCTCAGCAGGGTGCAGTTTTGAAACCAATTCAATATACTTAGAAATAATGGTGTTCAGTTATACCTAGCTTGTGTGTATGAAAGTGCTTTCTTGAGAATAGTTCTAGTTGTCTGAAGAAATGTCTTAGAGAATATTATGAACACAGACCACCTACTGACTTTCAAGAAAACACTGAGAATGCACTAGGTTAAAGAAAGTAAATCCCCATACTATACAAACATGGGCTAATGCAATGGTACACCAGTTCTTTGGTTCCACTGAACTGATGCACCCATTCCAAAATTTGCAGATTTAGTCTTATCTGATACTACTTTAGAGCAACAATAGTGATGCAAATAAAATTATTCTCACCCCCTTTTTTGTCCAGCCATGAAACATTCATAAGATGATTCCTAGTCTGTTACACTGCAGTAACATCTTACAGTAATGTGAGCTGTATAATATGCTTACATACAATAATGTTTACTTTATATATTTATGCATTAATAAAGTATATTTTCTTGTAAATGTTGTCCCGTGTTTTACTTATAACTAACACACATTGGTTATGTATTGTACTTGCAATCTTAGCCAAATGCCTTAATGTCAATATTACTTTTTTCTTTATATTCCTAACTACATATTTACTTGTTATTGTCTTTACCACTGTGGTTTTGGTCTTGGCTACAAAGGGTCCCTAGACCAGTTCACCTGTCCATTAATAATGTATGTACGTATGCATACATATGCACATATATAAATAAATAAACAAACAAAAACTCTTGTCACAATCATTTAAAAACTATCACTGTAATAGTCATTTAATTCTTAGATTGTTATCAACTGCTCCTGTGCGTCTGAAAAGGGTCCATGGATCAGTTCTCTTACCTGGTAAATGAAGGAAATCTAACTAACTAATTAAATTATGTTAACTTACCTTCAAAACCCTAAGTGATCTCTCTATGCTTAAAAAGCAATGGAAAGTCTAAATGATGCCTTTTTTAGTTCCCACAGAAACAAGACTTTAATCAAACAATTGTCCAAGTATGGAAACTCCTCATCTTCAGATGTGAAAAACACTTGGTGAAGACAGGGTGGCCCTCTGGACAAATACATGAGCTGACAATGGAAGCTCACCATGGTGAACATGAAGTATTGTCTGTGAGCAGTTTACTAGAATATGGAGGGACACATCCATCATGTCCACGGTACCAGGACAGTGTCCTTTAACAACAGGGGTATTAGGGTAAGATAAGCATTCTGAATTTTGACAGCTATGAAGTTGTTTACACTGGACAGGCCTAAGATGAGCTTCCAAAGACTATTACTTGGGTACTAGGAAATGCCTTCTGTAGAAACCTTCTCCTTTTTCTGCTGGTCGGACCGGGTCTAGAGCCATGCATTCCAGAAGCTGAAGAATAACTGACATATGGTTAAATGCCAAACATGGTAACAATGATCCTTATGATGAACCTCACTTGTTACTTGGGTAATCTCTGGTGAAATAATCACTTTAAACTCTTGTTTTGTTAATCTTCTATTCTCTTATCCCAATCTCTCAGATGTACAGATAAGATATCCAAATGTTTAATGGCCTACAACTGTAAGGATTCTCTAATTCTCCTAAAGATCAAATCCTTTTTTCCCCAGTACCTCCTTCACATCCATTATCCTCTGACCTAAAATCCAGCTCGACTGGGAATGGTACAACAGTTACTCAGTATGACTTCTCCACTGTGAACATGAAATTACCTGTAAGCTATCCTTCCAAGTAAAATACTGGATCGGTAAAAAGATCACATTTACTGCTAAGTGCTTTTGTTCCAATATCAGAAAAATTGGTAGTTCTGAAGAAGTTTTGTTTTTGTTAAATTGGAATGAAACCGCTTATCAATAAAACTGGTATTGCTACCAAGACCAGCATTTTTAGTTGTTTTTTTTTTATTTTTAATCTTGGATGAAACAAATTTGTGGTTTGCTGTAAGCTGTCCTAGTCAGACTTACCCTAAGTCTATCCAAACTCAACTAAAATGAACACACTTCCCCAGCCAGTCCAGTGAAACTGTCTGCTGACACAACACAAGGATTTTCCATCACTGTAGCTAATACTAGTCATGGACATCAACACAAACATCTGTAAAAATAATACTTACATTTTTCAGGAAAGGGTCTGGGTGAAGAAACTAAATCAGGGTGTGGCAGCATGTTTTAGACACAATTGTTGTGCGGTACTCACAAGACTACAGCACTTTTCACTGCAGCACACAGCTACTAGTAAGCATTTGCAAAATAGTACAATATGTTTGTTTAACTGTACAGCACCAGCTAAGTACTTGGAATGTGAGACAAATTTAGTTCATCTGTGACTGACCTGAAGGACAAACTACAAAATTTATTATTTAGGATGGTCAAACAAATGGAATGTTTTAAATGCATACAAATTTATGGTATAGCAAGGATGGATACAGAAAATTTGCCTTCAAAGCCATAGCTAGGGTGGGGTGAAAGGGGCAGCTGACCCAGACACATGATGTTAGAGGACATGATTGGCACTGTAGAAGAGGAGATCGGCCCCTAAAACGTCAGTAGTGTAATCATGTGAGTTCCAATAATAAATTATTTAACTGACTAAAACACTGAAGTGAGTGTATGTGTGTTAGAAAATGCATCAAGGGCTAGCTATTTGCTACAGTTTGTAATAGACTGCTGAGTGCTGGAAGACTTTTTTAATGGTCTTAAGCTAACTCTGGGAGACTTTTTTATTCATCAGGAGTGGCAACTGGAGGACTGCTTGGAAGCATCTGACCCAGCTACATCCCTTGTTCCTAACTTTATATAAAATATAATTAAATAATGCAAACATTATCAATCATGGTTGACAAAGATGAATGCTCTGTTAAAAAACAGGGGATAAGAACAAAATACTCTGCTAAGAGACACATAACTGACTTGTGAAGGATGCATAGTTCTGAAAAGGGGATATATGGTGATTAAGGAGGGTGGGGGGTAACATCAGCTGTATAAGATGACAACATGTATGCTACTATGCAGTAAATGCATGCCATATGAAGGCATAAAAAGCATACATACATATTTTATTTATTTATTAATTAATTACATTTGTTAACCTGGAAAGTCTGACTGGGCCAGGAGCCTGTTTTCAGCGGAGGCCCGGGGAGAAAAGCTCATATAAATTAATTACTTGTTATAGGCATACCTGTTTCCATATTTCTGAGCTGGAAAGGAAGTCTTCTTATATACTCTGATAGAAAATATTTTGCAGTACACACCATAGGACAAGAAATATGTTATCTCCTGTAAAAGCAATATTTTGCAGTACACACCATAGGACAGAAATATGTTATCTCCTGTAAAAGCAATACTCACGTCAGATGTAAAACTGAAGCTCACAGATTTTTTTTTTAATAAGAACAAAGGCTTGCTATAGTTTATCCTTAAAAACATTGAATATGTTTATAATATGCATACAATATACTGAGTAATGTGTGTATCTAATAAGGAGAAAAAAAGAGCACACATCCAGACAGGATTATTGGATACAAGACAGTCGTGCATAGTGCTCCCTCTGAAAAGAGGAATGCTACCAGTTGGCAGTCACTGAATAAGTTCAGCAACTGGTCATGTCTTTGGCAGTATATATTGGCAGAGAATATGGAATAATCAATTTTCTTGTGGTCTGTACTGACAGCTGTACAAAGTGAATGCACTAGGGAGTGTAAATTATGGAAAATGAATCCGAAGGGGTGGCAAAAGATTTGCAAGTTAAGGCAAAAAAAAAAATTAGATAACATTGTAATGGTATATGTAGGTCAGTGATAGTAATAATTGAACATAATCCCATTTGGTCTGTCAAGGATTATTCCTATGCTTTACTGCAAATGAATACAGAGACTATTAGTAATTACCCAAGACTCTAACCAGGATGAAAAGGCATACTTATGAAATGTTGTGACCCACTACAGCAAATTCAGTAATACCGGCACTGAAGAAGAGCTGATAACACAGACTTTCAAATACTAAGTCTGAGATGGCCATTTCTTGGAATATTCCCTTTTCTCCGAGATATAGCGATCTATATAAATAGATTTATATATATATATACACGTACACACATATGTTCAGTGTATAGGGCATCAGTGGGGCTTGCCTCCCTGCAAAAAGAAGTTTGAAGTAGAAGAGCGATGTTCAATATTTGCACTTCTGCATTTTTAATCTCAGCACTTCAAGTGCTGACATTTCAATAGGGAGCCAGAATAAAATGGGTATCAGAAAAGTAATCAATGACTACAACAAAACAAACAGGAATACAAGGAAGGAATATCATACAGAAGAAACAAGCTCACCTCACATGGTGTGCCTCAGAAACAACATAGATTTACAAGACAGAGATGATCAAAAGGAAGGCTTCAAACATGGTACAGACTTTTACTAAACAATTAAGGTGAAACAGTTACATCCCAGATCCCAGAGTGAAGAAATGGATGAAGACGTTCTAATGTGTAAGGAATCTAAAAAGGAAAAATGAGTGGCAGCCCTGAGAGGAAACAGTGAAGAAGAATGAAAAACTCCCAATGGAAAAAAAGAGAGAGCAGGGTTCAAAAATGTAAGGAAAGTGCAAAGCAAGGTTGTCCAATTCCTTTAGGGGACTGAATAAAATAAGAATACTGAGAAGGACAGGCTGAAAAGGGCATGTGGATGTCACCGGTGTCAGGTGCATCAGATCTATGGTGACTAAAGATGAAAGCAGGAAGTATGTTCTACAGCAACCAGAAAAGCGACTAGGGATGGGATGCATCCGCTAGAAAGGAAAACAAAAAGATGGCTTGTGGTAATATATGCTATGAGAAGGAACTCCCACTGTGAGTATATTGTGCAGCAGACAGCAACCAGTGTGAATGACAGCTTCTTAACATGGGCCAGGAAACCATCTCAGAATGCAAAAGGAATCAGTCACCCACTCAGTAATGATTTTACTTTGTAACTTCTGGTATGTCAGTTCATTACAGACAAACTGCAGCAACCCTCAGGCTTCCTCATAGGAATGGTAACTGTTTTTTGTTTTTTCTCAGACAGGAACATGTCTTTCTTCATTCAGTAGTTTGTATGCAACTGTTTTAAAAAAGGCAGAAATGAGAAAAGTGGAATCTTTAAACCTAAATAGAATGGGGGGTAAAAACATCTGTAACTATAAAATGCAAACGACATGTGCATGGAGAGAGCACCTTCTAGCACTTGCTCTGTCTGCAAAGAGGGAGTCAATGTACAGATATGAGAGTATTAAATGTTATTTTTGTCCCATAACCTTTTCAAGAGAGTGGTTATATTTCAGGAATTATATTCAGCATGCGACCCTGACAAAGGAGGGTGGTATGTTTCTCTTGCTCCATCCCTTCTTGACTAGTTGGTAACATGACCAAGACTAATCATTTACAATTTAAAAGAATAAGACTCCATCTGCATTAAGTGACACTCAGATGACATGGCAGATATTGTTAAATCTAATTTTTGTTCACTGTGATGACTCTGCTATCATTCTTAGTAAGCCTACAAATAAACAGAATGAATAAATGATTCTGTAGATACAGCACTGAGTAACTGTTAAAAGAAGCTAGAGATTCGTAGCCAGTGGAATGTTCTAAAATGTCATAACCCACCAACACCTTTCTAGTTCTGTTTACTTTGCTCAGGTAGTTCAAATTACTAATTTCACTAGATTTACAAATAGCAGCAAAAAGCTGCAATTTTACTTGTGACATCATGCCCTGCTATCCATCTGATATCATGGTTCTGTTTGTGTAAGTAGTGCACAAGGAGATATTAGCAATAACACAAGTGTAAAAGGTGAATTCACTGGAATTAGTTCAAGAACTCAAGCAAAAATGAAATACTTTTCATAATAATAGCTGTCTATGGTCACCAGAGGATCATTGCTCAACGTTATGAAAACATGCACTTACCATGATGACAGCTCTGCATGGTCATTGGAAAGTTTTCAAAACTATAAGGACTTGGACTGCAGTTTTTATTAAGTTTGACACACAAAACTTTCACAAGCACTAAGCAAGAAATAACGCCTGACAGGTTGTGTGTTAATGTGTAATTAATGCCCGCCCAGGGGTGTTATGAGGCCCAACACTTGTGACTTCTCACACACGCATAGTCTCCTCTACTTTCATACATGCATTCAGTCACACAAGATCACTCTCACTTTCTCTCTCTCTTTCTCACTCACACATACATACACACACACACACACACACACACACACACACACACACACACACACACAGTCTCGCTCCTTTTTTTTTTTTGTTTTACATTTTACACTCACTAAACAGCAGAACCGCTGCTTAGCAAGCATAAAAAATGGCGGCCTTTTTTTTTGCAGTCCAAGCTTTATGGCAGCTTGATATGCTGCCCTGAAGCGGCAGACTCGTTTATCAGTGGGCATTACTTGTACATTAATACCCTGCTGGAGAACGTTCATTCCCAAGTCTGGGTGTTGATGTACAGTTTTGCCCATTCTCTAACTAATAATAATGGACATCTGCACTGAAAATGCACAAAACAGAATCTCACAGAACACAATCAGAAATATATATGTGTAAGTTTAACGTACAAAATGTAACTCCTTTTGATGCAATGTATTAACCCATACATTAGCTATTTCAGAAATATTTAGTTTTGAAATTAGTATATGAATGATATCAAGAATCTGGTTAACTTTATTACTGCCTGGCTTCCTAAGACTCTGAATTTATCTGAAGCTATGTCATATGGTATAGAAACAGAAAACAGGTCTCTAGTTTCTGCTTCATCAAAAAATAACTCTTCACCAAGATCACTTATTAAGTTCTTCTCTTCTCAAGACAAGGAGCTAATACTTAAAACAGCCTGGTCCAAATCTATTAAACTGGATGACAAACTAATAAGCAAGCAATAATGCCTAACAGGGTGTGTGTTAATGTACAATTAATGCCTGCCCAGTGGTGTTATGAGGCCCGGCACTGCAGGCGGAGGGCCTCTACACCCCTGGAACCAGGTTAATTACACATTAACGCACACCCTGGAGGGCATTATTGTGCTTAGAGAATGGGCTTTTAATAACAAAATTCTTTTTCCTTGACAAAGTTTACCAATTCAGTTAATGGAGATACAGGTGAAAGAAAGGAAACTTCTCTATAAAGTAAATAAACATCACTTTTTCTTTTTCTATAAGTATTGCTAAGCTAATATTATATATTTTATTTTCCATATTAAATATATGCCTTAGCTTAATAAGTATTAGGAAATTAACTATTTAACTAATAATAAGCTTTCTTTAAATATATATTATAGTTTCCTTTCTTCATACATGTGCCACATAAATCCTAACATGATAGCTCATGGTAACATAACATAGTAGCAAGTTGCTCATAGTATATTATATAAGTGTGTTGTGAATGGACTGAATGTTTATGGCATTTTTAACTTTTAACTTTTAATTCACATGTTATGGTTGACTGGAATATGTGAGGTGTTGTATGTATGAGATTTGGATATGCTTTCTCTAAGAGATATCAGACTGTTAAGCTGTTTATGAGTGCTTCTTTACTAATATACTGATAAAATGGTGGGTGTATGTAGTGTGTAGCATGTATGGAGCTGGGTTTTTTTCCCTATTTTTTCTTTCTTTCTTCTGTTTTCTTATATATTCTTATCTGTGATGTTTGGTTCCGGTATATTCATTGGGGAGGATTTATGAGAGGAGAAATATAAGAATGAAGACAATTTCTGTGTTTTAACACTGGGGTTTCACTTTGAAACCTGTCAGTTATTCTTTTGTTCTCCATTCCCCTGCAAGGATAGATATACAAAAAAATAAAAGAGAAAAGAAAGAGAGAGTGTACCAAATAGTCATAACAAAAAATAAACAGCTAAGAACTGTTACAGCATGGGTTGTTATATACCAGGGAGCAGGTTGGTTTTAACCACTTATACAGCCTTCTTTCTCAGTGCAACATGAATGAAAGTTGTCTTTCCCTCTCACAGAGCAGGTTCTAATAGAATGTTTCTTTCTTGCCCTTTTCTCTCAGGAGACAACTTTGTGTGTGTGTGTGTGTGTGTGTGTGTGTGTGTGTGTGTGTGTGTGTGTGTGTGTGTGTGTGTGTGTGTGTGTGTGTGTGTGTGTGGAAGAAATACTGGATAAAATATTGTTTTATGCTTGACTTTAACACATAAGTTAAGTGCAAAATCTGAGCAGGTGAGTGCTCCGGATTATGCGGAACTCTGCGTATTCCACCACAAGCGAACCGACTGTTCCACACTGAACAGCGTTGGCTCCGCTACACAGCTTTTTACTGGTTTGTATACCGCAATTACTGCCAATCAGCATCACAGTATACAAACCAATCAAACAGCTACTCCAATGTTCTGCATTGAACAGCGTTGGCTGTGCTACACAGTTTTTGACTGGCTCGTATTCTGCAATTACAGCCAATTGCCATTGCAGCATGCAAACCAATCAAATAACTGTTCCTCAGGAAGGGAGCCAGTGAGAGCTCCCAAATATGTTACCATTCATGTACGAATGGTTCCAGAAAATTGCATTTAAAGAGAGGGAGAAAAAAATAAAATACAAGTGAAGCAATACCAAATTAAATAACTGCAATACCAGCAGTTAAAAGGAATCCTTTTATCTGCTGGTAATGCAGTTATTTACTTTGATACTGTTTTGCTTCCATTTCATTTTTTTCCCTCTCTTTAAATGGATATATCTCAACCTTCTAGCGTAAGAAATCTGGTTGCTAGAATAATGGGTTTTGTGGTACATACATGCTCTGAAGGATATGACGTCTGAAACTCAAAATTCTGTCATTACCTTATTTCATTCCTCTGTGATTTGCCAGAAAGCTACATATTTTATGAGGAACAGACCAATAATATGCATTCCGCAAAATTCTGGGCTGTTGAGAAGTATGACAAGGGTGAATATATGTGTGTGTGTGTGTGTGTGTGTGTGTGTGTGTGTGTGTGTGTGTGTGTGTGTGTGTGTGTGTGTGTGTGTGTGTATGTGTGTGTGTGTCACAGCTCTCAACCTCTTAGCAAAAGAAATCTGGACATAGCCTTAATTAATGGGGGAGAAAGGACCAAAAACGGAGCCAATTTTAAACATTGTTCTTATAAACTTAGAAAGTTGCTCGAATAACAGGCTGGCTTTTTATTACTATACATGTTCTGAAGGATATGATGTCTGAAACTCAAATTTCAGTCATTATCTTATTTCATTTCTCTGTGATTTGCCAGGAAAACTACATATTTTATGAGGTAGAGACCAAAAATATGAGGCAAAAGTTTGGGTGTTCTGCAAAATTCTGGGCAAATGAGAGATATGACAAGGGTGAATGTGTGTGTGTCTGCGTGTATTTTTGTTGAAAGGCCATGGCCATGGTCAAGATATACTTTTCGTGCAGTGCGAAAATAGGATGCTACACATTTTGACAATTTGTCACACATTGCTATGGTTTGTGTTCCACATTGGCCTCTTAGCAGGTTGAGACCTATTTGCAAAATAGTAAGAATGTGTTACTTAACTTACACTGTCAGTGACATTTACCGCAAATTATTATTTTAACACTTGTAAAACCTGTATTTCTCTCTTTAATTTATATAATACATTTTACAGTACTGTGACACCATACACAATATAGAATTAATTTCTTCAGCTCAACTTTTACCCCAAGGTATTATATTATTCAAGTTACATTCTGTTCTATTAATTTAAAGATGGGAGGATGATCTTTGTGTCTGTTGATGTCGGCCCTTTGCTTGCTTAACCTTGTTCTGCATATGTGGGCAATAGATATGTATGTTTATGACAATGGTTATGGTGATGATCTATGTTGGTTTCTGTGTGGATGTGCTTTTTGAGCAGGAAGTGAGGAGGTCAAATACATGACAATATTAGAAGCTCATGCTCTGAAAGTTAATCAAATGTCTGATGCATAGTAAAGCAGGAACTCTTATAAAAAAGTTAGACAAAATTACGCAGCCATTTTAATAAACTGGGAATTTATGTGTCTCTTAAAAAGACTGTAGTGGGTATGTAGCCAGCCAGTACAAATATACTTCTAGGAACATATTATTAGTTATTATAGGCATCACAGTTACGTTTTTACTATTTTATATCTCATAGTATGTTCTAGTAAATATGATATCCAAGTACTCAGAAACAAAGATTTTTTTAGAGAAGTTTATTTGTTTTTTGAATTATCATATGTGTCTGCCATAATATCCAAGGATGTACAGTCTTGTAGTCAGAACTGAGTTTAAACAGTTAACTAGTTAGTCACATTATCAATAATATATAATAGCGGGTCTAGGATATATGGCCGAAAATCCATTTGGCTGAAACTTTCTGACATAGGGTCCAAATCGCCGAAAATCCATTTGGCCGAAAACACTAATGACAGTGTATATGCCCTGTTCCCCACTGTAGTGCAATCTCGGAGTGAGAATATTAAAGTAGGGGGTGTGGGGGGGGCACTGTAATATTCTCACTCCAAGATCGCACTACAGTGGGGAACAGGGCATATACACTGTCATTAGTGTTTTCGGCGATTTGGACCCTATGTAACAAAGTTTTGGCCAAATGGATTTTCGCCCATATATGCTAGACCCATAATAGCATATTAGTAATATAACATGATTGTTATAAACAATGTTATATGTATTGTCTTTTATCTGTGTTAATTTATTTGTTTCTCAGAACTGAAAGAAATTATTGGATTTATTATAATACTATATAGGCTCTTATAAATAGAATAGAACCAAATGACTACAATATAAGTTTTATAGCAAGCAAATGAGTGTTTATAATCTGAATATTATATATAGATATATATATATATATATATATATATATATATATATATATACTAACTCCTCTTAATTTTAACTAAGTTAGACTTTTTACATATCATAACTTTAGAAGTAGCAGAGTGATGCTACATACCTATTTGTGGGTAGGTGGTAGTATTCGAATAAAACTGCTATTCAAACTAGGAGTTTTAAACTCCACAGGTAGGGGGTGGGGGTGGGAAAGAAAAGTGCATGTATAGTAGTTTATAAATTAATTCTTTTTTGTTTTTGGTATCTACTATTCTTGATAGAAAGTTTACAGTGAACAATCTCAATGATCTTATACTTACAGCTATGAGTAAGCAGTTTACTAGATATTATAATAGTTTTTCACTACCACATAATTTACAAATGTATGAGGATATTATATGTACTAATTATTTAGTTTTTCCTAGTTCGGTAGTATGGCCAACTTGAAATGTGCATCAATTAATATCAATGGATTAAATAATGGTTGTAAAATGGGTAGTTTATACAATTTCTTTCAAAATATTTCCTTGCCAAGTTATCTTTTTACAGGAAAAACATTTACTAAAAGAAGATTTAGACAGACTTACTACTAAATATTATTCTGTATTGACTAGCTGTCATTACAAACAAAAGAGAAGGGGGTGGCTATTTTATGGAAAGATTCTTTACTTCCACCTAACATCCTGAATACATTTAGTGATGCAAAAGGCATGTTTTGTTCAGTGACCTTAAAGATTCAAAGGAAACTATGCACTTTTATTAATGTTTATTGACTACCTGGATCGGGAATGCAAACAGTTAAACAACAGATGAGGGGAAATAATATGAATATCAAAGGGAAACATTATTTTTGCAGGTGAATTTATTTGTATTTTATCTGACAATGATACCAGGACTAACTGTAAAAGAAAGAAACCTGCGTCAGTCAAGGCTTTGATGGAGTTCACTGACCTATACAATATGAGAGATAGAAATGAGTTTTCAGTATCAACCTCACTCTTCTTTACACATTTCTCACGCAGGCATGGGACACAGTCATGAATAGACAGAGTATATGTTTCACATGAGATCACTAGCAGAACATAAGTAGTCTCTTGCCCATTGTTGGATCATGAGTCAATAATATTTGAAGTTATATTGAATTCCAATAATAACATCCCAGTTAAAAAGATTCCTGCATACTTAACCAGTATGAAATACTTTAAGATGTTCTTTAATAAACAAATTCAAACTTTTATTAAAATTAATCATACAGGTAACACCTCAGAGATTTTTGTATGGGACTATTTAAAAGCGTACCTTTTTGGCAAGATTACAAGTTGGTATACACAAAAAAAAGAAACAATGGGACAAAGAACTGATAGATTTACAATTAGATAGTTAAAAAGGAAATAATAACTTAACGGAATAAAATAAATATTTAGACATTTTGCAACATAAAACTAATTATTCCATAAATCCTAAATCCATGTATAAATTGGATACTAGAACAAACATGATTGTTAACTAACAACTTCAGAGTTATACTCCTCTAGTAGTAAAAAAAGTGACTGAAATAGAAAGTATTCTGGATGTTTTCAAGTCTCATTTTGATAAAATTAAGCAACGCAAGCCAATGATAGAAACACAAGATCTAATTAAAACATTTATAAAAAAAATACACTGCACACAGACTGTCAGAATCAAATAAAAATAGTTGACATGCCTATATCAATGTCTGAACTGAAAATTCAAAATAATAAATTAAACCCCAATAAGGCAATTGTAAATGATACCTGAACTATACAAAATGATAACTAAGGATGTTTTGAGTATTTTACTAGAGGTATTTTCAATAAAGGGGCTGGATTCACGAAGGCTTGCACGGAGTCTAAGAGTAGTGTAAGATGGTAGACAGCCAATATGTCTGCCGAGTGATCCAGCAACATCCGGCAGGGGCATGCATGAGAGCTCCAAAAACTACTCTTGCACTGACAGTGTTATGTTATGCAAATTACCTCATTTGCTACTAACCTGTCTGTGGAAGAGTAGAGTTATTTGCAGAAATGTACTCCGTTGGTAATGGAGTACCGTTCTGCAAATAGCAAAACGGAGCTATGACAGCTCCAAATAATGGATGCATCCAGTTGAGGAAGCATGCCAATGGCCAAATATAAGGCCATTGGCATTTTTATCATTTGAAAATTAATAAAAATCAAAAATTTTTTTTCCCCGATCTCTGATGTTTAAGGGTAGTGCAGCGCCGCACGGAGCTTTAAAAACCAGAAAATAAGTAAAAATAGGCAAAAATAGGCATTCTTATTAAAAATATTATTCTGCCATGCAGGTGAATGGCAGCCTGAAGACAACATCGCTACTGAGTAGTGGTTGCTAAGGGGGGAAGCTCAGTTTGAGAGATGTAACCAAGCATTAGTAGGCAATCCTATGCAAATGAGGATAAGGATAGTGAATCCCAATTTTCCCTGGCATGTGAGCCATGTCCCTCGAGTGTAAGTGTAGGAGTAGGGGAGTAGTAGAGTAGAAGATAGGTGACATCATGAGGGGGTATGTATGAAAGACTGTAAGCTTATTGGAGTAGAGTGGCTTGTGTTTGCTGTGAGTTACAAAGGATTGGAAGAGGTGTGTCTACAGTTGTCCTAGCTGAAACCCAGAAACCGAAGGTGTACGCTGTGGATATCACGGAAATTTCTTGCAAATGTGCTTACACCATGTGCGCACCTGTAAACCTGTCTAAGCCTGTGTGCGCGCGTGTGCACCCGTCTAAGCCTGTGTAAGCCTGTGTGCACGCGTGTGCACTTGTGTGTGCATGTTTGCGCTTGTCTGCGTGGCGCTGCCCCTTGTGGAAACAGAACGGGAAAAGGAAGGAAAAGTAGTAGTAGGAAGTTAACCAAGGAGAACTAGCAGAGCTGCCAGGTGAAATAAATCAGAATCAGCCAATTACACAGGCAGTACACTAGCCCAGCCCAGCACTTAAAACTCTGCAAACAACATTCCCCCATGTTTTTCTCAAAAACACTGCAGTATACAAAGAGAGTGAAAAGTTAAAAAGCTTAACTCAGACAAAAAAATGTTAGGGGCTGCCATTGCTATTATAAGCCAACATGTGCAAGATGCTGAGGGTGGTGCCATTGCGAATGCTGCTGAGCAACCCACAGTGAGGAGATGGAGAAGAGTGTACAGACCCAGGGTAACCTACCAGGGGCTACATGAGCTGGAGATAGTGGAGCGCTATAGAGTGGACAGAAACCTCCTGCAGCAAATTGTTGAGCTGTGCAGGCCACGCCTCACACACAGAACCAACAGACGGGAACCCATCCCAGTGGAAACCAAGGAATGTGTTGGCCTAAGAATACTAGCAACAGGTACCTTCCAGTGACCAACTGGTGATATGATGGGGATTTCACAGGCATCAGCATCCAGGGTACTGCACCAGTTCCTGAATGCCATGTCAGCACATGTCGGTGATCATGTATATTTCCCCAATTTCCGTGAGGCATTGGCCAGCAATATGTGTCTCTTCCAGCAAATAGCGGAATACCCTGAGGTAGTAGGTGCAATTGACTGCACGCACATACACATCAAAGCACCAGCCGGTGAGCAGGTTAGGGCCTACATCAACCGCAAGGGCTTCCCCTCCATCAACTGCCAGGTCGTGTGCGATGCCCAGGGCATAATACTGAATGTGTGTGCTGGCTGCCCTGGAAACTATCACGATTCCCATATCTGGCATCTGACGCAGCTGTACCAGACATTTGCCAGTGGGGACATCCCTGACGGTCACCTAGTGGGGGATGCTGGATACACACTGGAGCCGTGGCTGATGACACCCATCAGAAATGCACACACACCTGAACAAGAACTCCATAATGAGGCACATGCACAAACATGAAAAGGAATCGAGCACGTGTTTGGGATGCTCAAGTCATGGTTCCGGTGCCTGGGCACATCTGGTGGAGCCTTGCAGTACTCACCAACTACATGTACCCAAATTGCCATGGTATGTGCCATGCTACACAATATGATCCTGCTAATACAGCTGCAGCAGGAACAGCATGGGGCAGGGCCAAACAGCCCCCCACCATTGCCAAGACCATCACAGGCAGAGCGCGACTCGGAGGAGGAACAACCTGAGCCTGCCCTAGTAGGCAGAAGGAGGCATGCCCAGTATGCCTTGGCCTTGGCAAAGAGGCAACGCATAGCACATACACTGGCTCAGTAGGAACCCTGGAAATTATACCTCTCTCTGACTCGCACATAAAATAAAAGGGATGCCTAACTTGGCACTACCTGTTTTCAAACATGTATAGGGAGTGTATTATGTGCATCCGACATAGGCAGCCCTGCAGCACCACCTGAAGCATGACTGCCAAGTTTTAAGCAATATAAAGCAGTGCTAAGCAGCTTTTACCACTATTTAGTATATGTAAACAAAATTGACCGCACTAACTAGTGCAACGTCGGGCAACGTTGAGCAATGTTGGGCAAGGTCTGGCAAAGTTGAGCAAAGTCTGGTAAACATGCTCATATTTGCTTTACTGTTCCTTAAGCAGTCTGGTCTGCCCAGCATGAAAATAAAATGCAGTGACAGGGCTCAAACCCAGGATACTATGCACTATTATCACAGTACTGAACCACTAAGCCATGACAGCATTTCACTGGCACAGACACAGCAGGACAATTGTACACTAATGCAAACACAAAGAAATGCTGTGTCATGCCCCTAAAGAGGCATATGGGTAACCTCCCCCACAGGCCTATGCAGACAGAGAACAGCAGGCCAGGCGGTGTGATGTGGGTTGGGTAAGCTATGAAGTCGCAATCTAATATACGTGACATTGGATGCTAAGATCGGTAGTACAGTAGTATGCCTCAAGCCAGTACGATAGGCAACAGTACAGACTGAAATACCTTACATAGCAGTGCAGGCCTAGCAAGTGTGTATAAGTGTCAGGTGAACCCCTCATCCTATGTACACCCACAGTAACAATCAGGTGTGCCCCCGGGTAGAAATGTACAAAGAATAGCTGTTCCCCCTGTATGTAGAAATGTTGATAAGTCTATGCAAAGTGTCTCATGGAAGCCCTGCAGGCATATCATGATCCCTGTTGATTTATAACACAAAGGTGAGCCCTGCATTAAAAATACAACTTGATTTTCCACACACATATAGTATAAATGTCTATACCGGGCGTGCTCACACACACCAACAAATGTAGTGGATTTCATTCAGCAACACACTGAAAGGTCATACTGGGCATGCTCACACACTTAATAAATGAAGCAAATGTCAGGCAACAACATACGGAAAGGTCATATTGGGCATGCTCACACACTTAGGTCATGTCTGAGTACAGCAGTGGGCCACACATATCTGGCAGTTGCATGTTTTACCCCAGGAACCTGTCACTATTCACCAATCCTGCCTTGTGCACACAGTTATATGAAAACAGACACATATAATATATTGGAACCCTGTCATAATCAAACTATGTACCACAAGTACTTAAGTTGTTCACAGAAAGTGAAAAAGCAAAGAAGATCAATAAACCTGCAATCAGTATCATCAATAAACAATGTGCACCCCAAATATTATCCAATCCATGTTCTGGCAAAAGAATCTGTGAAGGAGTCCATAGAGAACCATGACGCTTCCTTCCGCTATGTCATAAATAGCAATGTACACTCGTATATGTCCTGAGTCAGTGCAAACTGTAAATGACTGACATTGCCAACATCCTGTCAGACAGACTCATACATACATACCCCCTCTCACTGACAAAAGGCCCTATCATCATACTTGGAGATTGTGAAAGCACATATATCACATATAGAATGGGTAAACAGCTCCTTCCAAACCTGAAAACACAGTGTCTATGGGATTACATTGTTTCCCTAGCTGTGTCATAAGTGAACTCCAGAACAAACAGACCCTGCACCTGAACAGTCTGTTGAGCCTCACCCTCTGTACAGGATATGAAACTGTTGAATGTGTTACAGCAACGTTTGGCACACTCCACAAGTGTTGGTGCACAACAGACCATGGGAACTATTGTCTTATAAGCCTATTAAGCCTGATCTGCAAGGCCATGGAGTCCATCATGATGGAACTCATAAACAGAGCTATTGGGGGCCTACAAACACCCAACCCTACTAATTTCTGTTTGGTCATGGGCAGATCATGGTTCCCAAACCTGCCAGACTGTTTTCAAGGCAGTCACCCAGGACATATGTTAATGAAATGAGCTACACACGTCCCACATAGACCTTGAAAAGCCCTTTGCCAACATCCCAGACACATGTCGTATCCACAAAATCAACAACCTGTGCATAAATATGTCTGTCATCCGATGGATTGCCAACTGGGGCACAGATAGATCACACAAGGTAAGAATTGTGGTCTCCTGTACAAGCTGGTAACAACTGCTGTCCCCCATTTATTTATTTATTTATTTTATTTATTTTACATTTGTTGACCGGGCTAGTCCAGCTGGATATATGTCCATTTTCAGTGGAGGCCCGGGGAGAAAAGCTCCAACGATATTACAGATAATTCACAGCAACAGTCAATATAAGGTCAAACATAATAACACATTGAGTCAGAACATGTGATATACATGCAAGCAGGCATAGTCATCGCAGGAAATTACATAAACAAAGTTTAGTAGATATTTGCTATACAGATTCTAACAATAATTTTTTTTTTTTTTTTTTTTTACATATGTCCATAGGATGTTGTGTGAGGAGGAGTTAAGGAGGAAAGGAAAAAGAAAGGTTAATCTGGGTTGTCCCATGGCTCAGTCCTGGGACCCCTCCTGTCCGGTGTATACTTTTCAGAAATATAGTTAAACAAACGAGGGCTATGTTTAGCACAGTTTGTGGATGACTGCCAAAAAGTTGTCATAATCGATGTTTGGGACAACAGAGACATCCTTAAACAGGGTCTCAGTCAGACAGATGTGGTGTCAAAATTATGGCCTCGAGCTACAGAGATACAAATACCACATAGGTGCCAACACCCTAAATATGGAGGTGATAATAAGGGATCTATGGACAAATGTGGATAGTCATCTCTACTTCCAGAAACACATTCACAAAGTGGTCAGAAAATCATGCTCTGTGTTCCCACAAACTGCCAAGGTCTTTGCATGTAGGTCAAAGGAGGTTCCCTCTACTCATCAGTCATCAGACCCGTCACAGAGTACCACAACACACTTGCGATGAATCTGACTAGGCACCTTCAGCAGCTGGAAAAACCACTGAAGTACCTTAACAAGAGGATTACTGGCCTCAAACAGTTGCCCCATGCAACAAGACTGAATTTAACTCATTCTGTACTCTGTTGCATACTGTCTACTCAGGAGATCTCTGCCCAACAGACAGGTCCATATCATGGCAAAACTCAGATGTGCTCTGAGTTACAGCTCAATGGCACTAAATATACAGACTCAACTGATATTGCCAACATCCTGGCAGATAGGATCAGTGTTTACTTTACCCCCCTCTCACCCATGAAAGAGCACATCTCTATAATGGAAGACTGCAAAGTTGCTGTCATCATGGCTGCACAGGTAAAAAACACTCTCCAAAGCCAGTATCACAGCATCCATGGGACCAGATAACTTAACAGGCTGTGTTCTACACAAACTACAGAACGAACAGGCACCACACCAACGTACCATGTTCAGTCATAGCCTCACCTCAGGCTTTGTGCCTGCTGAATGGTGCACAGTGTTGGTTATCCCACTACACAAGGGTGGAGATACCATGGAGCCCACAAACTAGTGCCCCATTAGCCTGATGAGCCTGCTCTTCAAGGCCATGGAATGTATCATCATACAACTTATAAAAAAAGACATTGGTAATCTCCAAACTCTGGACCACAACCATGTTGGGTTTGTAAATTGCAGATCATGTCTCCTAAACCTGATAGACGACATTGAAGCAGTCACCAGAACCGTAGACAAGGGTAAGGTGGTTCGCACAGCCTATGTAGGTCTTGCCACGGCTTTCAACACCATCCTGCACTCTGGAATTATAGATAAACCCACTAAACTAGGTATAAATTGCTATGTCACAAGATGGGTTGCCAACTGGCTCACTGACAGAACACACACTGTGAAAGTAGCAGACTCCAAGTATGACTTTGGACCAGTGACGAGTGCAGTACCACAGGGTCCAGTCCTTGGTCCTGTCCTGTTTTGTATCTACTTCCCTGAAGTAAACGTTAACATGGAAGGTCTGTGGTTACTGAAGTTTCCAGAGGACTGCAAACTAGGAGCCACAATTGTAAACACTAAAGATGTGGACATCCTACAAAAGGGCCTCACTGAGACATATGGCTGTTGTCAAAGCCATGGCCTCAAGCTCAATGCCAGAAAGTGCATTGTCATCCCCTTTGGTAAAAACTCTGTAGCCATGAACTACAACATAGGCGGTAGTATACTTAACACTGAAGGTGTGATAAGAGATCTTGGGTGACAGGTGGACAGTGGACACACCTATGATAATCACATCCCCACAGTAGTCAGGAAATCCTTCTATGTGGCACACCTCATCACAAAAGGTGTCGCATGCAGAAGAGAAAAGAACATTGTTCCCCTCTACTCATCACTCACTAGATCCATAATAGAGTACAACGCCCCTTTTGCTATGTACCTCACAAGACATTTACAACAACTGGAAAGCCTGCAGCAATACCTCACAAAGAGCATTAGCGCCTGAAATACATGCCATAGACAGACCATCTCAAAATGCTCCAGCTGTACTCTCTCGCATAACGCCTACTCAGAGGTGATCTCTGCCTAACATACAAAGCTATGTCAAACACAGAGCTGTAGGACATGCTCCATGTAAAACACTCACAATCCCTCTGATCTTTGGCCCCAAAACCACGAGTGAAATACAAAAGGAAGGGGTGTATCCATTTACCTTATGGATACCCACACCTTCAGGTTAGTGGCACAGCATGAGGCCTTGGAGACCATGCAAGTGCAACTAACATTGGGCAAAGCTGCTTATCAGATTGCAGCCTGCTACAGATCACCTACCTTGTCTCAGGAACCTCACTCAGTATTCCTGAGAACAGTGGAAAATATAAAGGTCCTATCAAACACCATTATATGAGGAGATTACAACTACCCAAACATTGAGTGGGAGAATTACTCGTGTACAACGTCCTTTGCCCAGTGCTTCCTAGAGTTTAAAAACTCAAACGCCCTGGAACAGCTGGTCACCACGCCCACTAGAAGTGACAACATACTGGACCTGATCATCACCAACATGGGGTACCAGTGTTCCACAACAGAGATAAACCCCTCGCTGATAATATCAGATCATAAAGTAATCACACTAGACATCCACATCCCCCCCCCCCCCAGTCAAGGAAGCCACTGTGAAGACATTTTTAAAAGCAAACTGCACACTTCCCAAGACCAAAGTGGAAAGTTCCAAAGCCCCCTTGCTATAGGATAATGCTATACAATCTGCCGAATCATTTACAAGTGCATTCTATGAGCATCTACAGGGATGCATGGATCGAGACATCCCAAATAAAACCAAGATGCACTCCACCAAAAATAAGAAACCAATCTGGTGATCGTCATCCATAAATAAGCTATACAACAGAAGGAGGGAACGAACACATGATAGAGCAAACTTCACAAAAGGAAAGGTATCACTGATCATTATTAGGAAGACACAGTGATTGCTCATAAAATAATCCAAGGCCAGTTTCTAAAGACAAATCGCCAAGGAATGTAAGAATAACAACCACAAAGCCTTTGTTAGCCATACCAAACATTTAGGTGGCAACTTCCAAATATGCTGTCAGCTACTAAAAAATGGCAAGAAATACACTGAACCAAATTACATTGCCCACATCCTGGGGGACAAGTTCAGTGCAAACTCCCCCCCCCATCACCCTCAAAAGGGCCTGTGTTCATCCCAGAAGAATGCAGAGCCCCAGACTTTATGGACATGCAGGTGAAGACAGCCCTCTCCAAAGCTAAGAACGCAGCATCAATGGGACTGGATAGTGTCCCAGGCTGCATCTTACACCAGCCCCAAAAGGAACTACGCCCTCACCTACATTCACTGTCCAGACTCAACCTTACCACAGGCTATGTACCCAAAGAATGGCATACAACAGTCATCCAGCTCCACAAAGGGGGTGCCACAACAGAACCTGGAAACCATTGCCCTATAGGTCTACTCAGCCTGGTCTGCAAAGCTATGGAGCAAATTATCATGGAACCCATAAACAAAGACATTGGGGACCTCCAGACACTGGACTCTACTCAACTTGGCTTTGTTAAAGGCAGATCCTGCCTCCTAAACCTAGTTGACTTATTTGAAACAGTTACCAAGGACATGGATGGAGGTGAAAGTAGTCCACATAGCCCACCGGGACCTCACTAAGGACTTTCAACACCATTCCCCACTCTGTCATCATGGACAAGCTTACCAGCATGAACATTAACAGCTATGTCACAGGATGGGTGGCCAACTGGCTCACAGATCAAACACACATGTTCAGAGTTGCAGGTGCCATGTCCGACTCTAAACTAGTCACAAATGGCATCCCACAGGTCTTGGTCCTGGGACCCCACCTGTTCAGTAGATACTGCTCAGAGGTACAGGCAAGCATGGGAGGAGTATGGCTGAACAAGTTTGCAGATGACTGCTAACTTTGGTCCATAATCGACTCTACGGCTGACACAGACATCCTCCAGAAGGGTCTTACAGAGACAGATACCTGGTGTCAAAACAATGCCCTCAAGCAGAATGCCAAAGAATGCATAGTCATCCCCTTTGGATAAAACAAAGTGCACACAAATTACCACATAGGTGGTAATCCAGTATGTAAGGAGAAAGTAATTATGGCCCTGGGACCCAGGTAAATAGTAAACTCTCCTTTGATGATCATATGGGGTTGGGAGGGTGGCCTAATGGTTAAGGTGTTTGCCTTACAAACACAAGGTGCAGGGTTTGAGTCTCACAAGGGATAATTGGCTAAGCTTAAAATGGCTCGCAAGGGCAGTTAGCTTAGTACTAATCTATGAACCTATGAACCTATGGCCAAAGTGTTTAGAAATTCCTTCTATGTAGCCCACCTAATGTCACCTAACGTAACCCAATTTGTCTAGTCTGATGATGTCACCATCCTACAAATATACCTGTGGAAAGGAGAACTCACAGTAATGTGTATAGCGCGTTGTGTAAATGCGTACTTCTGTAGCATCATAAAGTAGTTAGGTAGGGGTTTGAATCCTGCACTTGACAAGTGTGTGTGTGTGTGTGTGTGTGTGTGTGTGTGTATCTCCTCGGAGAGGAGCAAAGTTTTTGGAGACTACTAAAACACCTTCAAAGTGGTATACTTATCTTTGTCAAGTCTGATGATGTCACCATCCTACAAATATACCTGTGGAAAAGAGAACTCCCAGTAATATGTATAGCGCGTCGTGTTAATGCGTACTCCTCTACTATCATAAAGTACTTAGGTAGGGGTTTGAATCCTGCATTTGACAACTGTGTGTGTTTGTGTGTGATCTCCTTGTAGATGAGCAACCTTTTTGGAGACTAGTAAAACACCTTAAAAGTGGTATACTCATCTTTGTCAAGTCTGAGGATGTCACCATGCTACAAATATACCTGTGGAAAAGAGAAATCCCAGTAATGTGTATAGCACGTCGTGTTAATGCGTACTCCTCTAGTATCATAAAGTAGTTAGGTAGGGGTTTGAATCCTGCACTTGACAACTGTGTATGTGTTTGTGTGTGATCTCCTTGGAGAGGAGCAACCTTTTTGGAGACTACCAAAACACCTTAAAAGTGGTATACTCATCTTTGTCAAGTCTGATTTTGTCACCATGCTACAAATATACCTGTGGAAAAGAGAACTCCCAGTAATGTGTATAGCACGTCGTGTTAATGCATACTCCTCTAGTATCATAAAGTAGTTGGGTAGGGGTTTGAATCCTGCACTTGACAACTGTGTGTGTGTGTGTGTGTGTGTGTGTGTGTGTGTGTGTGTGTGTGTGTGTGTGTGTGTGTGTGTGTTTGTGTGTGATCTCCTTGGAGAGGAGCAACCTTTTTGGAGACTACTAAAACACCTTAAAAGTGGTATACTCATCCTTGTCAAGTCTGATGATGTCATCATGCTACAAATATACCTGTGGAAAAGAGAACTCCCAATAATGTGTATAGCGCGTCGTATTAAAGCATACTCCTCTAGTATCATAAAGTAGTTAGGTAGGGGTTTGAATCCTGCACTTGACAACTGTGTGTGTGTGTGTGTGTTTGTGTGTGATCTCCTTGGAGAGGAGTAACCTTTTTGGAGACTACTAAAACACCTTCAAAGTGGTATACTTATCTTTGTCAAGTCTGATGATGTCACCATCCTACAAATATACCTGTGGAAAGGAAATCTTCCAGTAATGTGTATAGCACGCCGTGTTAATGTGTACTGCTCTATTATCATAAAGTAGTTAGTTAGGGGTTTGAATCCTGCACTTGGTGAGTGTGTGTGACACTGTTGATCAATGTGTAGTTGGTTTTGCTTTTACTACTGTATGACATATCACTGTGACAACACTATGTGCATTGCACATGTCAGGTAGCTGTGTGGCAAATACATATACGTACATGTGACCTCAATTATTTCATAGGTGGGAACCCTGCTTTCTCCATGAACACATCTGTTATCTTTGCCAGAGTGTGCTGCCGCTTTCCAGACCTTAGGTCATATCTGTATGCTTGTGACAAGCCCAGTCACTGCAGTGATCCCTGGCCTAGGTCATCCATGTCACACACACTCATTACAGTTTCTATTGAATAGCGTGAGTGAGGGTTTATACCTGAGGCATATTTCAGACCTGTTCAAACACAGCAAAGTCTGTCAATGATGGCTATTCATAATAGGTGTACAACAACCTTTGTGGATATGCATGCAAAGCCCTTATTGCTTATGTGATCCACCGAGGGATTTCAAAATACCTTTGGAAATGTGATTACCAAAGGAGAGATTACGTAACACTTGGCTGTATGTACACATTGGTACCTGTTCAACATGTTGGGGGATACTACCTATGTGGTACTGTGGGGATACTATGTTTTGTAAAAGTCTATGACTATGCTTTAGTTGGCTTATAGCTTTTGACTATGCTTTAGTTGGCTTATAGCTTTACAGCATGGGTTTGACAACAGGTATCTGTCTGTATGATACCCTTGTGGAGGATGTGTGTGTCATCTGGAGAATGCATTATAGGCCACAGTATGCATTTCCAGACATGGACGGACATATCCCTACTGTGTTTGCTTGTACCTAAGAGAGCTATATGCCAAACAGGAGTGGTCCCAGGAATGGGTGCAGGTGAATACCACTGGTTACTGGCATAGTATAGTACCCGAAGGATCCAAATGTTACTGTGTGTCCTACATCTGTGTGTCAGTTGTCAAGACATCATCTAACAATTGTTTATGGTCGGGCTGTTGAGGTTATGTATACTACCAGAATGCAAACCAATGACAGATAGTAACAGTATCATCCACAGCACAGTGTCAAACCATGTCATACACACATGTGTACTCAAGTTCCAAAATGTGTGTAGTACAATGCATACTGGCCACCAATAGAAACTATGGAGTGTTAACACTGTGTAATACAGGGCATGTCACCCTGCTTATGTGTCCACTATGCAGGTACATGCAGACAGTGCACCTCCACCATGTTCACAAATGTACACCTGCAAATCTGTGCTGCACACATCCCACACATACTGCCCACTCTCTAACACATGCTGCCAATACTACACACATCAGCCAAGTGGCATGTGGGCGGACAATACACTATTGGAATTAACACTGGTGTAAACAATACTACATCGACAATCATAGCTTTAATGCATCATGCCTGCTCAGCTACACCTTCAAGGATATCATTACACTTTACTGCTGACAACATGCTAACATTGCTATACTGCTATAAAGTCACCCTGTGCATCAGCACCATGTTAGCCTGTTCCTGCATCAATGTTAGAGATGACAGGAGGTGGCACAGGTTTCATCATATGCACAGGGTATGTTGTTGGTTTGCCAAAGGCCTACACTGAGCCATACAATCGTCATATGTGTGTGTGTGTGTGTGTGTGTGTGTCTGTGTGTGTGTGGGCCAAGAGTACTGCTATGGGCCAATGTTGATGTAATGTGTGCAGGTATGTGTTAGCCCTAGGTGTCTGGTTTATGTGTGTGTGTGTGTCTGCATGCACACAGTTCCACCATGTGGCTGCCATATACGGGGATTTGTGAGACAGCCACAGACTGTACCTGCCAGGCTTTACAGATCACCGTCTTTGGCCATGGATATGGTACCTGTGCCTGGCAGGGGTGCTACTGACAGTATCAGGTACTAAGCCAGACTGGGTACTATCCTCAGAGGTAGACAGATGTACACTGGACCCAGGTCCCTGCTGGGACTGACCAGAGCCATGTGCAAGTGGTCTTCTAGGACGGTCTATGGACAGCCCACCCCCAACACTGCTGGGGCTGGTACTGGCACTACGGGAGCAGCTGTGACTTGAGGGACATCCGCGGTGACTGCCAGCTGCTGATGTTGCTGGCATACGTCCACGTCTCAACCGTCCCGCACGGTCCTGACACATGGACATGACATTGCGGAGGACATCTAATGTCTCACCCCAACGTCTATCAGTGACCTCAGTGTAATTACGGATGGCACCTGCTAGGTCACGGATACTGTCATTTAAAGCAGTGTTGTGTGCCCTCTGTGCCCTTAGTCCCTGTCTGGTGTACCATTCCATATGTGCCTGTGCCTCCATGACAGCCTGGAACATGCGTGAGGTTGTAAGACCTGTGGCACGTCTGCCAGGGGCATGATGACCAGCAGTGCTCCGATGAGAACCCCTGGATATCTGTCTACGTGGTACCATTCCAGACATCTGGGTATGGCTGCTGTGTCGGGATGCATGTGCCATAGATACCACACTGTCCTGGTCAATGCTGACTGTACACTGTCCCTCAGCTAAGGGCATTGGTGATGGATGTATTGGCAGTATGACTGTGTGCATGGATGGGGTGGACACTTGTGTACTGTTGATTGGTGGCCCAACGACAGACCCTGACAAACATGCCTGTGCCTCAACACACCTATCCTCATTATCACTATTTGTGTCAGTGACATCAGGTTCCCTGCTGCAGTGAACCAGCCCAACCTCAGCACCTGTGAGAGGAAGTCAGGAAACACACTTTATGACCTGTACATGAGGTCGGAACACATGCCCACATGAACACATGCACACAAATACACTCTTCCCTAAAGCAGACAGACACACACACACACACACACACACACACACACACACACACACACACACACACACACACACACCACCAGCAAGCCAGAACATACTCAATAGCGGTTGATGGTGGGGTACAGTATCACAAGCCAAACAGTCATATCACACGTGTCAGCATGCAGGATGTGTGTTGCTCAACAGCATGCAGTGCCAGTGTTGACAGTCCTTGCTAATACCAGTATACATGGTTTTGATGCATGTGTGTTGTTGTTCAGTGATTGGCCTCACCCTGGAACGCAATGTGTACATGGACACAACATTGCTGTGCAAGTCTTGAAAGCTCTTCAATGTCCTGTGCACCATCACTCACAGGTATACATACCATGGCTGGATGTGTATCTGTGTGTCACATAGATATCCATTTCTGATTAGAGCGTCTGTGTCTTTAGGAGATAATTGTGGACACAGGTTTAGCTCATTCATGCTATGTATACACACAGGATGAGTGGTGCATGTATACCTGATGGAATACCATTGCTCAACATAGCCATTGTACAGTGGTTACGGTGAGTGTAGAACATATTGTGGACATGCCAGTGCCAGCCATGACATGGCATGCTACATCACAACTGCAACATTAAACATCACACATACCCAATGTGTGTCATGTGACCTATACACTCAATAGCATTACAAGACATATATGTGTCACTTTGTGCAAATGGTAATTGCTATGCATATTGTGTATAGGTGCATATGTTTGCACACACAACACATTGCGGTGTATAGCAATGAATGTTATGTGTAGTACTGTGGTTACTGTAACTGGATGGGGTGTAGTACCATGAGCCATCATCATGCAGCATCATATGGTCACTCAAGGCTACTAATGTGTGCCAGACTGGCAACTATCATGCTGTACCTGAACTGCAGTACCGTGGCTACATTCACCATTTCACAGACAGTTGTTACATGGGTTTGTAACATGCCCAATAGGGAGCATTGCCTAACATGAATGTGTTGTGTGTTGAAGAGTGTTGCACCACCACATGATAGGCCTCTACCCCTCAAGTATATTATGTGTGCTGTGTGGATGACATTTGGGATACTGGAGTGTGACCTTACAGCGGGTGTCTGAATATGCCATGTGTAGCATATTAACGTGTACTGCGTATGACAAAGTTGTGTATGTTGTGTGCATGTGTATCGGACTCTGCCTATCCAATGTCCACTACAGTGTAGCCACAATTGTTTGGGATGCTCTGTGTATTGCATGTGTTTGAGGCAGCTACTCACGTTACTGAGATGTGCATAGTCTCACAGCAAACATGCACAGCATGTTACATGTGTACATGGCCTACACCTCACCTATGACATGCACATGCTATTTGCAATATTAAATGTAGAACACACTCACCAGCATGGGTCTGCTGCCTTGCTGTCACACCAGAGGGACCTACAAGGATATGAGACAGTTTGTCAGTGGCAACAACTGTAGCATTGCTACTGTGTGTTTGCAATCTTACAGTAGTACAACAGTTGACAGTCACAGGCCTACAGATTATGTTCCAAATTATCAGTGTTGCACAACACCAGGCTCCACATCTTCTAACTACACAGTACACATCTCACATATGCATGATCTACCAATCAAGGTAACAGTAGTCTACAGATATGCCATGTTACTTGCATGCTCCTTGTGAACTTGCTGGATGGCTCTGGCCTCCATGATGATACATGTGTGCTATTGTTGTTGTTGGCCAGGAGCCACCAGGCTCAGGAGCAGCTCCTAATATCTGGTGAGGGGGAATGGATGGTTACCCCACCACCTGTGGCACGCTGTTATCTATGGACATCAGACGCACGCTGCCGGACATGTCTAAGTAAATCACTGCAGTGATGGCGTACCTGCTCATATGTCCGGTTATGCATGCCTATGTCATTTACCCTGCGAACAACATCTTGCCACAGTGCAGTCCGCTCATGCTGGTCCTGGATGGTTCTGGAGAAAAGCAGGGTGTAGTGCTGAACCAGACTGGTTGTTATTATGTCATCCTCAGCTGGACTACAGGTAGGGTTGCGATGGTGGGCCATGACCCTAGAAGACAATGAAACAATATGTGTGAGCAAGGCATGTGGCACACTTAACATTCTAAAGTACAGATAGCACTGAACTGCTATAAATAGCAACCTATTGGCTGTCAGAGGATACACACTTTCAATACCACATATCAGTGCTCAACCCACAACTGCCTGACAGTGCCTGGCATGCTCTATATATTAAACCATGTTCTGCACAGCAACAAAGAGAAACCAGTATGTAAGACTATACAACAGTACATGGCACACTGTATGCGACACAATGCACCACTTAGCCACAGGAGGTTCTGTTTACGTGGAGCATGTCCAACAGCTCTGGGTTTGACATAGCTTTGTATGTTAGGCAGAGGTCACCTCTGGGTAGGTGGTATGCAAAACAGTCTAGCTGTGGTTTTGTGAGACGGTCTGCATAGGGCATCTGTTTGAGGCCGGTAATACTCTTTGTGAGGTATGTCTGTGGCCTTTTCAGTTGCTGTAGATGTCTTGTGAGGTACATACCAAAAGGGGCATTGTACTCTATAATGGGTTTTATGAGTGATGAGTAGAGGGAAATACTGACCTCTTTTTCCCTGGATGACACACCTTTTGTGTGTCATCAATTATCAAGCTAATGCATAAAGAAATATGTCATCCATTGCAATGATTGTAAAGTCCAGTTACAGTAGTACCAGTATACCACACTAGTTGTTGATGGCAAACCCCTTCCTAACATATGTGCACATTTGTGAATATAGGTGGCATACTGCTGTACTAGACTATACTAGATACGCACTTATATCCTGTAACACACATATGACTGAGGGCATGTTACAGGCATACCCACACACACATCAGACATACATACAAGACTCAAAGGTATGGCAACCCAGATAAGCTTTACCTGTGTACCATACAGTACTGTGTGTCAGTACTTACAAAACCTTATGCCTGAGGTATGTAATCTGTGAGGACTACAGGGAACACACAAAACAGTGATTCCAAGCAATGTGGACATACACCACACTGTGCTGTTTAGGCCTACAGCTTCAGGTAGTACTACAGTTCATACGGGATTTGGATTCACCAGCAGTACCAATCAATAAGCACACATGTACTGCTTTGGCCTTCAATGGCACACCCCAGTCAACACCAAGGGACTACGTCAGACCGTATGCCATACTGCTTTTTCTGCCTAGCAATATCATACACATCTTTTGCTGGTATCAGAGCTAGGAAACAAAATACCATGACAGAAACAGTTTCCCACTAAGCTATCACACATATACACAACTTTGACACATTCACCAACACATTCACCATCACACTCAGTCAACCTCACATAGCAATTATTGCAACAAGTACATGTGGGTGTGTATCGGTTCATAGGTAGGTAATAGGCTATTGGCCCTAGGGCCTATAGAAGCCTAGCCATACGGTACCCTGGGCTTTGACACCATGTAATTTAATGTCATGTGCCCCTGTCAAGCAGAGCCACAGAGGTGATTCCCGGGGTGTATTTCCTACCTCCCCATTCAATTATCAGGATTATTCATGACAACTGCTAATGAGGAGCTTTGTTTGCTATTGACAGGTAGTTTGTTCCAGAGTATGGGATGTCTCTGAGATAGGGATCTATCCCTCCAGCATGTTCTGTTTATTGAGATGACAAGGTTTAGGTCCCTAGAACGTGTAGCTTGTAGGGATTGTGATCTGTTTACGTGGAGCATGTCCAACAGCTCTGGGTTTGACTTAGCTTTGTATGTTAGGCAGAGGTCACCTCTGGGTAGGCGGTATGCAAAACAGTCTAGCTGTGGTTTTGTGAGACGGTCTGCATAGGGCATCTGTTTGAGGCCGGTAACACTCTTTGTGAGGTATGTCTGTGGCCTTTCCAGTTGCTGTAGATGTCTTGTGAGGTACATACCAAAAGGGGCATTGTACTCTATAATGGGTTTTATGAGTGATGAGTAGAGGGGAATACTGACCTCTTTTTCCTGGATGACACACCTTTTGTGATGGGGTGTGCCACGTAGACAGATTACATGACTAGTGTGGCACTGTGATTATCAAAGGGGAGACTACTGTCCACCTGTGTCCCATGGTCTCTTATCACACTTTTGGTGTTAAGTACACTACCACCTATGTGGTAGTTCATGGGTACAGAGTTTTTACAAAAGGGATGCCAATGCATTTTCGAAACTGAGCTTGAGCCATGGTTTTGTCACCAGGCATCTGTTGCAGTAAATATGACCCTGTCTCTCTCTCTCTCTCTCTATATATATATATATATATATATATATATATATATATATATATATTAATACATACATATAAACATCCATTGGTGTACATATAGATATACATATAGGCACATTTACAGTCCACCTTTCATGGTAGGAATATCAATTATGTGAAGGTTGTGAGGTATACAGTTATGTAATAATATTGCACAGTCTTTTCCGGAATGCATTGAAGGTGTTCTCAGCCCATGTAGCTTTAGCAGGCCTCACTGGCTGCAACACTGCAAACCTAACAAATCATACCCACTGCGTTTAACCACCACATGTCATATACCAGCACTGTATGCTGTCTTGTTTACCACACACTACAACCTACATAGAAATATGCACATAACAACCTTCACCAACATATATATGTCCACCTTCACAAACAGTTGCAGTATATCCCTTGCTCTATGCACATGTACAGATGCTAATATATCTGGCACAGAAATATCTCTCCGTATGTGTGTGCCATACACACACAAGGTCCACACTGTTGTAAGTCCGTGAACCTCACGGCTGACCTGTTGGGCCTTGCTGCAACATGAACAGCTGTCACATGTGAGCACACAGTAATATTAGAGGGTGTATATATAGCTGCAAATGCTAGATGAGCATACTAGCCTGGTACAGCAGTTACCAATGCTAAGCTACACGTTAATATGACTATCATGCATGTGTTACTCTGTCACATCCATGTTTATATAGCTGTATGCTCTACTCCCCCAAACAACCATTGTACACACTACTGTACAGAACACAGATAACATGGATCAGATGTCTGACATTTAATGCTGAACTACATATGTCACAGTTATGTCCCACTGCACACAGCTACACACTGATTTGTCCATGGCAGTAGTTATGCAGGGCATCAGTGCACAGATACATACTGCTGCCACATATGGATGTTTCAAAGTATGTAGAGTACTCTTCAAAAACATCTACTACATGCCAGTAAATACATATCTATTACATACCTTTCCTACGTATGTGTTTGTAGTTTTCAGTTCCGTGTGTCTTTTAATTTATTTATTTATTTATTTATTTTTCTGTTGATGTTGAGGTTGATGTGGATGGGTGTGTGTCTGTCTCTCTCTCTCTCTCTCTCTCTCTCTCTCTCTCTCAATAGCTGCAATGGAATGATTGCATGTTGGACAGCAAGTACAGCCTGCTTTTATAGGTATCTGCACATGTACATGTGATGGCCTGTGCACCAATTGGTGGCCACCATTTGGTAATTGCATGCAGTCTGCTGTGTGGTAATTGCAGTACTCACTGTCATAGCAACCCAATGCTATAAATTGCTAAGTTAGGTAGGCATAGCCCTTTCAGCTTTCCAAAGTGGGGCCCATGCTTGTTTGCTGTAGACACTGTTGTTTAAGTCAGAAGGTTGGTATACTTCTCATATCTGAAGCTAGGGGTGTAGCCAGTGATTTAAATGTTGTACTCAGACCTGAATATTGCCACTTCCAGTACACAGTTGTCAGTGTAGAATTGTACTAACCCCTACAAATGCTAACACAAGATACATGGTAGTATGTAGTTTCTTTTCTACTTATACAATTACCTGCCATACATAAGTAGTTATTGAGATGTATTAATTTGGCACATGAACTGTTTGTGTACTGCTATATTGTGAATATTAATGTACTCACTTCTGCACAGTTTGTGCTTTTTTATTGTTGACATTAGCACAGGATGCTCAAGAAAACTGGACAATCCCAGTACTGAGTATGCCTACCTACATCCTTGGTGGACCCTGAATACACAGGTATATTGTACATTTGGGTGGGGATTGTCCTGCTATGATACTGTGTGGGGGTTGTAAAGTGCTGCTGTAACATTATTTACTGCTAGAATGGCTGGTTCTCTTATCACAGTCATGTAATGCAATTCCACAACAACTGCTGGTAAAGTTCCACAGAACAGGTTTTGTGTTATGGCATTCCTATCTTTCCTTTACATTCACTCATTCAGATGCATGATATATTTATTTCAGCAACAACCTGCTGTATATCTACTGTGGCTTAGTGGTACTTCATGCAGTCCAGTGTGTCCAAGGTCCGGGGTTCGAGACTGACAGAGGTGTTTTATTTTGCTGCTGAGCGGAACAAGGGCCCTCACATGCAGGGTGACTAAGGCACTTTTAAGCAGTTGTAAGCGGGTTTGCGTGAAGCTTAGCAATACTTAGCTAAGTGCACACAAGCACACACTTGTGCAAACCCGCTAACTACTGCTTAAAAGTGCTTACTCCCACTAACCCCCGCGCTCATTTCTTTGAAAGAAAAGAACATGGGGAGATAGGAAAGTGGTGAAAAAGGGGCACAAAGTGGGAAAGACAGTAGGGAAAACAGCTCGGGATGTGTAGGACGGGTGTAGGGAAGGTCCATAGCTGCCCATTTCTTTAACAGCAACAGCTGTGCATATGCAATAAATTTGGAGGGAAATATGAAACCTTCCACCCCTGAGAGAGGGGTGAGGACAACAAAGTATGTTGTAATGCCAATTAAATATCAGTTTATGTGTACAGCGGACATGTGTGCAAAATGGGCAGCTATGTATGGGGCGTAATTTTTTTTGGGAGCAGATTGCCCTTTTTTTTTTTTTTTTTCAGGTGACAGTGGAATGTGGGGTAGGGGAAGTAGGTATATTTGGAGAGGTAGGTTGGGGAGGTAAACAGACAAGACAAACAAGACGCATACAGGGGTGGAATATGACACATGTGGTGGGTGAACACCATTGACGGGGAAGGATGTTTGGAAATCGCAAGCCCTTGAGCCCACAAATGGCAACAGTGGAACTGAGATCCCCAGCCAAGGGCAGTCACCATGCACCTTCACAGCCCAGAGGGTGGCTGTGTTGGGGGCTGCGTAGGAGGGGCAGGCTCACCTGTGAGTCACGCCACTCGTGCCTCAAGCTGGCATAGAGGATCAGCGACTGAACGCTCGATCTCCTTACACACCACAGCCCAGACCGTTTGGAGGGTGATAGGTGGCCCTCCTCTGGCCATGCACGGGGGAACGAGCCCCATCTCCTGCAGCGCTTCCACCCAAAGGTGGCACAGGGCCAACGGAGGAGGTGGTCCCGGGCTGGGCACCGGACCTGCTGGTGCCAGGTGACATCGCCAGCTGAAGTGGGACAGGTGGGTCCGCTGGGACCGGCCTTCCTATACGTTCTATGTTTAGAAGGATTTAATGACAATATGGGTTGGTAACAGCCAACAGCATTCCAAATTAGTTGTAACAGCATGCAGTAGTATTCCCATTAACCCAACACATCAGAGTTCCAACAGTTGAACAGCAAGCATAACACATGCATATATAGAACAACAGTGGACATTCCAACAGCATGCAGGATTGATTGGTGGCAACAGGCCACCAAGACTGTGGTATTTGAACAGGGCACATGCATCAAAGTAAATGTAGATATTTATAAACCAATAGGACATATGTCCCAACAAAAGTTTTGAGATTAGACATACCCATTGAGGTGTGGAATTGCATTGTTTATGCACATACAGTAGAGTGTAAAAAGATACCTCCATTAACAACTTATATATACTTATAGTTTACACTACATTCCTACTGACTGCAGGTATATATCCCCTACATGTATTATTACACTAGGCAATCTCCGTTAAATTGTGAAATGGGTTTTGCTAGTTCTTTATATACCTGACCTGTATCTGACATACAAACTGTCCGGGATGCAGATGTTACTGCTACGTATTTATATATTTTATTTATATTTATATATCTACATATCTGGATGTGTTCAGGTGACATTATCAGTTATATTTTAACAGCCCCCTACATTTCTAGCAGCTCACTGACATTTCTGGGGAACACAATAACAAGCTACTCATGTGCCAGATTAACCTGTACATGCCGCCATGAACCAACAGTTGAGGACTGTATATATGCTTTACAGCTACTGGCACTCCCTTCATCCACTTTATACGGGCCTACCCAAGTGTGGGTTGACAGCGCTTAATACAACAGTACTATTTCTATAATGCAAGAGTACTACAACATATCGAAGAAAGTGACACGGACGCACTCCAGGAATTACACCTTTATTAATTACATTACACACTTTTCTAGAGGCTCTCTCATTTATTTGATATATCAGTGCATGCAGAAGACTTATTCAAGACATATTACACCTTTATTAATGGGTTACAACACTCTTTTTCAGGCTCTCACACTTATTTTATATAACAGTACATGCAAAGAAATTATTCAAGACTTATTATACCTTTATTAATGGGTTACAACACTCTTTTTCAGGCTCTCTCACTTATTTTATATAACAGTACATGCAGAGAAGTTATTCAAGACTTATTATACCTTTATTATTGGGCTACAACACTTTTTTCAGGCTCTCCCACTTATTTTATATAACAATACATGCAGAATAATTACTAACCTGCCTGGTGGCGCAGCCTTAGCAGCCTATCTGCATAGGCTTGCTGATTCGCAGCATGGACACCTGCAGCTGTGAAGTAAATGAAGTGATATTGAGACATACCTATCCATAATATAGACTATGATAGCAATTCTTACATACTTCATTCCATGGCTACCTACTCAGTAGTGGGGCATTTTCAATTCCACAGGCCTCCTGTATCCACTGGTTCAGTCGGTCCTCCTTGCGTCTCTTCAGGTCTGAGTAGTGGTGTCTGACCTGCTCACCAGTCCGAGGGATGCCTGTGGCACTGGTGAGATCATGAGCTAGACGATTCCAGGCTTCCACTTTGTATTGGAACTGGCCCTGCAGGAGTCTCTCATCATGATTATGGACGAGGAGCCAAACTATTACTTTTGACTCCTCAATGCCCCAACGTTGCGCTCGAAATCAAGAGCCCTCTCCAACACCGACCATGCTGACTGCAGATGGGAGCTACAATCAGTTATGGCAAGTATTCCCACCTATGGAGCTTAAATATGCCTCATTTCCCACACTTATTTGTGATTGGCCAGTTTTGAAAAATCTCAGCTGAAAGCACACCTGCTTAGCAATGGGTAAACTTCCACTGATATTTATGTGTGTGTTGAAAGTGCATGCATATGAAAAGATGTCATGGCTTAGTGGTTTAGTACTGTGATTATGGTGCACAGTGTCCTGGGTTCGAGGCCTGTCATTGCTTTTTATTTTACTACTGGCCAGACCGGCTAGGAGGTGTGGCTGTGTTTAGCTGACTTTGCTCAACTTTGCCCAACGTTGCTCTACGGTGCTCAACATTGCTCGATGTTGTGCTAGTTAGCATGGTGTGCAGCTACGTGCAAACAAGTTCTGTTTGCGTTACTGAGTGCGATGCGCAGCTACACGCAAACCCATTGCGCTAGTTAAAGCAGTGCTAAGCTATGAGCAATTATACTTAAATGTGCTTAATACTGGTAAACTTTGCTTAGCAGTGCTTCACATTGCTTAAGATACGTTACTTATGCATTCATCAGTATGCATAACCATTTCACTTTCTTATATATATATATATATATATATAAAATATTGCTCACTACTACATAGGCCATTTCAATGCTTTTTACTAACATTTAAAAGATAAATGTCAGGAATTATTTTTATATACAGATTTCCTACAGAAAATAGAAAGGGGAGTGGTGGGACTCGAACCGGGAATGCCTCCTCTTTGTGCGAAGGCTGTACCACTACGCTATTGCTACTTGGCTTAATTTGCATATAAGTTTCTTATTATTCTCTTCAATGTCTGCTAACTGTAGCTAAGCAATGGGCAAACTCATGCAAACATGCACAAATACGGGCAGCTATATCAGGAACAATAAAAAAAATAAAAGTTTTACATTTTCTAATTGTACAGGGGTTTAGAATGTGGGGGGACTGTAGTGTTGGGTATGTACACATTTGAGCGGACTTGCCCATGTCAGTTGACATTTGCTGATTGAGGGACTTGCAGGGGCGTGGATTTTTGGACTGCTCAGCAGTCCGACACACCCCCTGCACTTGTGCACGCTCCGTGTTAGCCTTAGAGTTGAGTCAGCGCTCCCTTATAAATATGCATGGCGCACTGACGTCTTACTCTTCGGCTGCAGTTTCCGTGTAAGACTAATTTAGTTTTACACAGAGGATTAGTGAATCCCGGGGAAGGACTTACAAAGGTACCACCATCCTGGAAATACACCTTAATATCCCTATTTTTAAAATATGACAAGGACTCAACACAATGTTCTTCATATAGACCAATTTCATTATTAAATGTAGATTATAAAATATTCATGGAAATCTATGCCTCTAGGATAAAAAATTTCTTCCAGTGTTGATAAACAATGATCAGTGCTATCCATTGGGAAATGGTTTGTTTTAAAATGGCCTTGCCCTCTGCCCCTGTTGCAAAGCTGACTAGCAGCTGGTCAGATTTTCCTGAAAGGCTTAGTCCTGTCAAGGTAGAACCTGAGCTGTCTGTGCACATCCAAAGAGTGCAGGATCCTTTTCCCTTTACTTTGAGGATTAGGGAAGAAGGTTGGCAAATGGATGGATTGGTTGAGAGCCACACTGGACCCCACTTTAGGCATAAAGGAAGGGTTAGTTCTGAGGGAAACCCTGTCAGCATGGAAAATAATGAAGTGTTCCACAGCCGTCAGTGCTTGTAACTCAGATACTCTTCGAACTGAAGTGATGGCTAGAAGCAAGGCTGATTTCCAAGAGAGGAATCTTAACTCTGCTGAAGCAGCAGGTTCAAAAGGGGGAAGCGTGAGCTTTTCCAGAACAAAGTTAAGGTCCCAAGCAGGGATGGGTGCTCTCCTTGGTGGCCTTAAGTTCTTTGCCCCTCTCAGGAACTGTTTGATGAGAGGGTGAGAGAATAGAGGTGGCTCAGTATTGTAATGAGCCGAAATGGCAGAAGCATGGATCTTAATGGAGGAGAAGGCCGGGCCTCTGTGCAGTATTTCTGCTAGGTAATCCAGGATTAGAGGTAAGGAGGGCAGTGCTGTGTCCTTTCCTTTAGACTGAATCCAAGAACAATACCTTTTCCACTTTTCAGCATAGGATTTCCTAATACTGGGGCTTCTGGCTTCAAGGATGAAGTCCAGCACCTGCTTGCTTAGGTTTGCTGGTGGGGTACTTAAGGAATAAGCCAGGCTGCAAGATTTAGGGTTTGCAATTGTGGATGCAAAATCTGTCCCTCCTGCTGAGAAAGCAGGGTTGGGGTCTGGTGTAGGTGCCAGGGTGGCACCGTTGTCAGGCTGCGCAGGAGTGGGTACCAGTGCTGGTGTGGCCAGTCCAGGGCAATCAGAATTGTCCTTGGCCTGTCTTGTTTTATCTTGAGTAATACTCTTGAGATAAGGGGCAGAGGGGGAAAGGCATACACTGAGAGGTTTTCACATTGAAAGGATAGGGCATCCACCTTCCAAGCCCTGCTCTGAGGGTTCCTGGTGCAGAATTTGCTTAACTGGTGGTTGTCGGGGGAGGCAAAGAGATCCAACTCTGGGGTCCCCCATTTCTGGATCAGAAGGTTGAAAGTGCTGGGCTCCAATTTCCACTCATGTGGGTCTAGGAGATTTCTGCTTAAGTCGTCTGCCAGTGAATTTCATTTGCCTGGCAGGAATTGAGCTTGTAGATGAACTCGGTTGTCCAAGGGCGTGTTCCACAGGGCCATGGCTAACCTGCAGAGTGGGTAAGAATGGGTTCCCCGCTGCTTGTTGATGTACCACATAACTGTGGTGTTGTCTGTTTTTAGCAGCAGTTGTCCTGGAAAGAATAGGTATCTGAAAGCTGTCAGGGCATTCTGTACAGCTAGCATCTCTTTTTGATTGATGTGCAGGAGAATTTGCCTTGGGCTCCAGTGGCCCTGAATACATATGCCCGCAATGTGAGCCCCCCATGCATAATCTGATGCTTCTGTGGTTAGGGTCTGGGCAGTGTGGGGTTGAGTACAATGCAGTCCCTTGTTGTGGTTGCATGCTTCTGCCCACTAAAGGAACTTTGTCCATAGACAAGGTACGATAGGAATGACTGTTTCCAGGTCCTGAGAATGTTGGCATCAAAGACTTTTTAAGTACCACTGAAGTTTCCTCATATGCAGTCTTGCATATGGAATTAGCAGAATACATGAGGCCATGAACCCTAGGGCTTGCAGTATTTTTCTTGCAGACAGCTGGGTTCTGATGGCCATTTGTTTGAAGTAGTTTGCCAGATAGACCTGTTTTTCTGAAGTGAGGAATACCATCTGGGAAGTTGTGTCCAAGCTTGCTCCCAGGAACACAATCTTTTGACTGGGTACCAGTTGTGATTTCTTTTCGTTGATGGTATACCCCAATGAAGTTAGAAGTCTTTTTACAAATGTCAGGTGCTGAAGCAGCAACTCTTGACTGGCCGCCTGAATCAGGCAGTTGTCCAAGTACGGGTAAATTTGGATATTTCTCTGCCCACAGTATACAATGGCTGGAGCCAGGCATTTTGTGAATACCCTTGGCGCAGTAGATAAGCCAAAGGGAAGGGCAGAGAACTGATAATGCATAGACCCTGCCCTGAAACGTAGACATTTCCTGCATGACTCCCTTATGGGGATATGCAGATAGCCTTCTTTTAAGTCTAGGGTGACTAACCAGGCATCCTTCGCTAACATAGGAAGAAGCTGTTGCAGGGTAAGTATCTTGAATTTTGGTACCACCAGGAAGATGTTGAGAACTGAAAAATCCAGGATTGGGTGCCAAGAGCCCTCTTTCCTGGGTACCAGGAATAGTGTGGAGTAGAATCCTTGACCCCTCTCTTCTACTGGAACAGGCTGAATAGCTCTGATATTGAGCAGGGAAAGTACTTGGTTTTGAGCCTCTGCCCACTGGTTTGGAGGAACGTCTGGAAACTCGCTTGAGATTGGCAGTGAATGGAAATAAAATTTGTACCCCTGGGTTACAATGTTGAGGACCCCTCGGTCCTGAGTGATGAACATCCAGTTTTTTGCATGAAGGGGAAGTTTTCCTCCTATGGGCACAAGCAATTGGGCAGGGCTGGGAAGTAGAGTTGAGAAGTCATTGTGTGCTTTTTCCATACGGAGGTGGCTTACCACTCCCTGCTCTAGGGGTGGGGGCGCTCCATTGCTTAGATCTCTGCATACCCTGAGACTGTAGTCTGGGTGGTTTTTCCCCTGGGTCTTGTTTGGGAAGGCCTAGAGGGGGCTGGAAAGGACCAGTGTTTTAAAGGGCAATGCCTACTGAATCTAGGTAGCTGCACTTGTAGGAATTCTTTAACAGTTTGCATAGATTTAGCCTTTTCTTCCAACTTTAAGAACTTCTTCTGCTTTGGTGCCAAACAAATGGTCCTTATTTAAAGGAGCGTCTAGAAATTTAGATTTTACATGATCTGGCAAGGCCTGCTCCTTCAGCCAAGCATGTCTTCTCAGTACAGAGCCAGTGACTGCTGCCCTGTAAGATGCTTCCAGGGCATCAAAGCCACACTGCAAAGTATGCTTACTAACTTGGTTTGCACGGTGCATAAGCTCCTGCAATTCTCTATTTTCTGAACAATCTGGAAAAATTACCACTTTTTGTTTAATAAGTTCTATAATATGTTGCTGGTATTTCAGCATGTGAAACTGGCAATTCAATGGCGTGATAGCAAGAGTTGCAAATGTATATACCTTCTTACCCCCATCTGTGCAAAGCTCTGGAATCCATGTATGAAGGGATAGGATTTTTGGCTGTAGTAGCCTTAATACCTTTAGGTCCCTGGGAAAAGATCTCTGGATCTGCAGTAGGATTCTTGAAAATAAACTTGTGAGAATCAGGTACTCTGTAGTACCTGTCTGGTTTCCTAGGGGCCAGAGGTAAAGTGTCTGGAGTAAGACTGGATTCCATGAAAACATCATCCACAAAATCCAGGACAGGGGGTATAGCTAAAGGCCTGTGCTGAGCCAACTCTAAAAATTCTCTGAGTCTCTTTTTGGACTGAGGATAGTCTTGGCATTCCCAATGGAAATGCTCTCTTAAAGTATGCAAGGTTTCACCAAAAGAGAAATCCTCTGGAGGGGAGGCAGATTCCTCTGCATCTGAATCCTCATAGGTGGATAAGGGCGTGTCTTCATAATCAGAAAGGTCAGAGTCATCGGACTCCTGGTCAGTAAAACCTGAAGGGGACTGGAGTCTTTGCCTCTTAGCTGGGGAAGGCTGGCTTCCCCTAATCAGTGTCATTCTAAGCACTTTTTTTTTTTTGTGGCATGGGTGTCTGAGCATGTACTTTGTTCGTCGGTTTTCTAAGCGTAGTGCGTACTCTGGGCCTAAGAAACTCAGAAGTTTTGGTTAAAAAAGTCGTCGGTTTGATTCAAACATTGGTAGGATGAAAAACTCCCTCAGAACCAGGTGCCTGCACAGCGGCTCCGGACCCATCTAAGGTAGAGACAATATGCTGGCTCCATAGTCGAAGAAGCCTCTTGCAGCATACCGGACTCCGAATGGGTCTCAGCAGAGGCCTGTGAATCCATAGAAGTGGGCATCAGGGGCTGCAAAGGCATCTCACTGATTACTTGCGGACTGGCGACTAGCTTCGTTGGCAGCTTTGGACCTATGCAGTCTGTCTCTGTCTTTATCTTTACGTTTTTTCGGAAGATCGGTAGTTGGATGGTTTACCAAAGCCATTTCAGAATACAGAGATCGACAGCGAAAGAATTTAGTGACAAAGATAGCCCGACGATGAATGGCTCAGGCGTTAAACAAGGCACAAAACCGACAGCGAGGGACGTCGTGGTCTGGGCCTAAACCAGTGATGCAGTAAGAATGAAAATCTCTGTGAGGTATTTGCTTTCCACAGGCAAGACAATTGTTAACTTTTTCTGACATCGGTTAGAGCAAGAAAAAAAGTATCCCCAACGGGGTACTTAGCTTTAGAAGACTTCAGGATTATTCAACTCAAAAATGAAAAATTTAGGTAGCGGCCGATCGGCACTTACGAACTGCTTCTGCTTCGGGCTCCTACTCGGCAAGAAAGACTGATGTAATGATATCGGCTGCCTGTGCTTTCATACCCCTGATGACCTGACGTCATGGAAGAAGTGACAGCATCTGCCGCAGAAATACTAAGTCTCTGGTATTTGGGCCGACTGAGGGCTACCTGCAGGCAGATAACCCAAGTGTGATGACTGCAACAGTGAAACACGAAGAACATCTGTGTTGATATTTGACAAGTGTCTAGTGCAGGAAAAGAGGCGTTAATAACTGTTTATATAATATTTAAAATATATTATCATAAATTTCATATTTTAAACATCTTGCAAAACAAGTAGCGCAGACAGAACTGCTTAGCCTCATATGAAAGCTCTCACAGCTGGATGAACAAAACAGTGATGGCAGTATGTGTGTAAATGAGTGCTTGTGGAGATATTGCAAGTTGTTTACATAATTTTACTTTGTTTACTGTGACTTATAAACCCAGTTCAAGATCTAGAACCTTAAGAATACTATCACTATACATTTTGAAGAATTTGCTATTTACACTTCTTCAGTAACCCTTATGGTTCCAGAGATACAAACATTTGTTAGAAATGTGAGAATATACTTTGATTCTATCAAAAAGCTTAAGCTCCTCCTATTGGAACTTACATTGCAAACACAGGAAGACAGAGAAGAGCTGAGAAACTCAAAGAAAATTAGAAATTGTACAGAGATAAAACTTCATAGAAGAGTAGCTAAGGCCTGTTATCAATGATTTCCCAGATAACCGATGAAATAGATGGCACAGGAGATGAAAAGAGATCCAACTCTTTATAAGAAGTCCAAATGCAAACAATGTGCCCATTTAGTTTTGCACTTTTTTTGTATTAGGACTCTGGCCAGGTGTGACAATTTTGGTAAGGACCGAATGACCCTGGATGGGTTTGCAGCATTACTGGCCATCATGACAAGTGAAGTAACCATGGGGTGAGCTGGATGGAGTGAAGGTCTGAGTGAGGCACACCAAAAAATGAGGAGGATTCTGAATGGTTTCAGTCACAGAACCTCTTCCATGAAACAAGGTTACAGCAGTGGGAACTACACTTGTCAAGGTCAAAAGGGGCATGACCTTGGACTTGTTCTGTTTAGCTTTCTGAGAAAACAAGTATGATGAAAAGTGAGGCATAGGTTTAGAGGACTGGTGGACACCTCCAGTTGATAGCATCCCTGGGACACTTCCCTGGCAGGGGTGGTACTTCAAGGAAGGTAATTTTCTAAAGATAATTTAAAAGCTATTTCTTGGCCATTTTCTGACAGGTTTGGGTACTGGGTAAATGAGGTGAATGTGACTTGGAAGGGGTATGCGCAAGGGTTTTTGTAACCTCTTGGTATAATTAGTGAATCTCCCTATCTTGCATGATGGGCAGCCATACAGAGAGATGTTGGGACAAAAAATTCTTAACTGACTCCATAGAGGGACAGTTAGGCAAGCCTACAAGTAACTTGCTGCTGCCACTCTCCAGAAGGAGAACTGTGATATTCCTGATTTTGTAGAGGATTAACATTTCTTGGTAGATCTCTCTACTGGAAATTATCACAGCCATGATGATTTTTTTCCAGGCTATTTTTCTGTTGCTGTTGGACTTTTCTGCTTCCTGGAGAAGGTGAGATGAGGATTCTTGAATGGAATGCCAAAAGATATGAGAGTTTTTTCCAGTTTCTCCTTAGCCTTTAGAGTGAAAAGATTCATTCCATTAACTGGGATAGTAATAAAGGATGCATTGAAATTTCTGGCAAATTAAGTTTCAACAAAGCATGGTGTCACATGGCGACACCAATACCCACTGCCCTTGCTGCAATATCTGTTGAAATGTGTGCTGTGAGCATGTAAGCTTGGAGATAAACAAAACAGTCACTGCTTAAAAATTGAGTTTGGACTTGTACTCATTGTCCAACAGCATTTCCAGCATCCTTCATATTCCTTCCAAAAGATCATGCAAAAGATGCAATGTAGAAAAAAAGAAGATAAGCAAAGAATATGCAATGCATATGCTTGCTCTGTGATTCAGTACAACACCCTGACTCATTGACTGAAGGATAGGCTTATGAACTTTGAGGCACAGATGCCTTCTTATGGGCTGCTGTAACAGTTAATGACTGGTGCTTGGACCCAACAATTCCAATCTTTAAATGTCAGACTATCCTATCTGGTACCCAGGGAATAGGCACCTCAATATCCAATACATTCCACGACTCTCTGATGACAAATCATACCATCTTCTCTGCAGGAGAAACCATTCAGGAAGTCAGCAAGAAGATCAGAAAGCCTCCCACAAAATCTTTTCTACAGATGGAGGAGAATCTGTGGGCCATTTTCTACTTTTCTGCATCCTCTGGAGTACTCCTCCAAATTTGGGCTCATCTAGAGGACATGTTGGAGAGTCTGCATTCTCACTGTCAGTGTCTGGAACAGAAGACTCTAAAGCAAAGTCAATGCACTTCCTCTTGCACTTGTTTTCTCCTTATGCTTGGTGATGATGATTTTGTGTAGGAAGAGGAATCAATAATAAAGGAGGACCTGCTGATGGGATCTCACTGATGGCTTTGGTCAACTGTGAAAATGGTAAGATCCAGAAAGAGCAGAAGCAGGTGTCTCAGAATGAGGCTGTAGCAAGAACAGAGAGGCTTCTACAGAGCAAACTGTAATATCAAAAATTACCATCAATACTATGACATAGATGATAGATAAATGATGGCAACAGTGACCTACACAACATTAATATACTCAGCAGTGATCAATTGGCCTCATCTTTCAACAAAAAGATGTCACTCAGATCCAGGATTAGCATCTAGACCCTTAGAAAACCAAATGGTCAGACGTTTCAAATGGCACAAGTGCCAAAACTGTCCTCAACACTTGGAGCTGAAAAGGCATCATAGGACCTCATGCCAGCAAGGCCGACAACAAATGCATCATCAATGCAGACATCATTAAGGGATCTGGCTGTTCCCTTAAAGAGAACATCACAGTTGAAGTCAACATATTTACCAGTGCAGACTCTAGCATCTACTGGTTAATTCATGGGATCCGCACCAAAATAAGAGCTGTTGAAAAGGCAGTGTTGTAGAGACCCTATCCACCTTGAAAACTAAGAGGAAAGTGATGAACATATTTTTACTTGTGTCTACAGAAGGGCCATCAGCAGCAGCAGCAGTATCTTCCCCATAGTAAATGTCTACTGTTCTGGAGAATCTACACTGGAAAGATATGGACCTAAAGAAGTTGGTAAGTAAGGGTCTAGAAGGAGCAAGCCTACCTAACTCTACCTCAGAAAGGGAGAACATGCTACTGGAAAATCCAAGATGACGCTTGTCCACATTGACAACCACTTTAAATACAGTCGATTCAATGGCCAACTCATCATCATCAAGTCTTTATCTTTTCTGAGGGGTAGTTAAGGGCTCCTTAAAGGAATGGGCTTTATATGTTGCCTCCCTCATTTTAGGCATTTTGTCTTTGTCCATAGGCTTCGGTTTGGAAAATTATGATGATGAATCCTTATAACCCTAGGAAGAAGAAGGTTCACTGGGGTACAGGCATCTCCTGACAATAATCCTTTCAGAATCAATTTATTACATGTATCAATGTGCACTTGTCAATCACCTTACACATGCCACATTCTACCATCAACTGTTGAGGTCTGAGATGAGCTTATGTACAAAATATGTCTATCTTGGGATGGAGTTTTGTTCCAGACAATATTCGTTTTTTAAACCAGCTGATTTAGACTTAACGTCAGCAAATTTCACAGTTGATCAACATATTACCAGAAATACCTGCACCTAGTAATGTACATACATACAAAAAAGCAACACTGAGGATTACTACTTTTGGATCTGTAAGTCTATGCAACAACAGTGAAAAACAGAACAGATTGCTAGATACGCAGATCTATCCAAAACCAGAAACACAGAATACTAACATGGAGTAGACTATGTGAAGAGGCACAGTGAAAAAGCGATGGCCTAGAGTGGGGAGGGACACTCTAAACTTAAAATTGTTCACAGGGTTAGAAGACAAGATATGCTCCAACCTAACAGACATGGAAAATAGCATGGGTGTATCCCTCTGTGTGAACCTGAATAGAAGCAAGAGAGATCTGAACAATGAGTGAGGAATTTGGAGGATTACAGGTACGCTGAAGGAGTTGAAGCCTGGTAAATTTTCATGTACCACGTTGACTAAGACCTGTGGTCTAGGTCCTGATGGATTTGAAGAGGACAGACCAAACTATGACAGATGAAAAGATTATGACTTGAAGACTTCATCAGGCTTCAGTGTAATACATAGGCCAACTTACTTTGTAATTGCAAAAAGAACAAAAAAAAAAAAAAAAAGAACAAGAGATTCAAGAAGTCATGGTGATAGGCCTAAGAGATGTTACTAGATAAGTTCACATTGAGAAAATGGCAGAATAAATATAATTTAAAATAAATTCTTACATATCAACATTTCCATTTCAGCAGTCTTATCTTACATAAGAACATGACAAGAAATGATAGTGTCTACCTAACCAGCTGAAAATATATACCTATACTATCATCTTGAAGAAAATGAACTGCAAATGAAAATTACAAAGCAAATACTTAAAAGGAGGTAAGTGTTCAGTATCTTTTCCTAGTATGAAGAGATTTTATCTAAACAAAAATATGCAGATGGGGTAACAGTACAGCACAGCATATTGTACTAAAGCAAAAATAAATCAAATAATGCAAAAATAAATCTTACAAAGGGAATAAATGAGGGACCCCTTTCATCATCACCTCTAACTTCTCCCACTGTTCAAGACAGATAGAAGTGTTAGTTTACTTTATCATATCCACTTGTTTTTTAATCCAGACAAAGGAAGCAGTTAAGTATTGAAACATTCTCTCAGTATGTAGAAATAGGGTACAACAGGCCAGCAACCCACGAGGAAATCAGACAAATGGTACAATTGTTTTTACTTCTCTTTGATACAAAAACATTTACTAGCAATCTAAAACAAACCACAGAAGACTTATGAACCTTAAAGGGTAGACATAACATGATTTCTTGCTTCTCCTGGTCAGTTGTGCCAAAGTGCAAATAACATTCAAAAGAAAGACTCAGATTAGGTTTACTCAGTTTTCTGTACAGGTAGTTGACTTGATTAGAAAGAGTAGTGAAATATAGATTTGCCTAAAACAAGCTGGATCTCACCATGACCATGTTGCTTCCAATGGTCAAGATTGTTCCTTTATGCTGTTGATTTAAAATTCCACAACCTTCAGTGTGCATGCATAGGGATGCCAAATTGTTACAGCCCTGAGAAAGACATCCTTCTTTCCCTGTTACTATTTGTATCTCGGGAGAATCCTTGCAACTTTGGAGAATTATGTCACTGCAGCCTCCATATCAAATGGAAAGGGAAGACTGCAAAGCTGTAGGTAGCATGGAGAATGTACCTTTTTAAATGGAAAGACCCAGTAATTAGGATTACACTAACTTATAGATGTCTGAAGAGAGGCAGATCTCCAGATCTTTAGCAACCATCAGTGAAGACAGCAAACAGCTGAAAGCAAAGGCAAGAATGTATATCACCATACATCCCCCCTTCCTCCTTGTGTGAAGAAAGCTGCTTGCTTAGGCTCATCTTAGTTTCATTAACTTTCATCTTTTAGTGCAGATGTTATGGCACTTGTTTCATCAGTTTATCTATCAATACACATTTTGATAGCTCAATGGTTTCACTAAAAACAATATCTTAAAAGTCACAAACATCAAAAGCATGATCAAAAATTTTGTGAAAAGGAAAACGTAATCATAGTGTGTTATAGTGATTTCAGATGATAGCACTACAGAAGCCTTACTAAGGAAATGTCAAACTATAGTGCTAAACATAAAAGCAAAAATATGACTGCTACCACTACTGGTGTCCTGAAGTCTATCCCTTGGGAACATCTGAGTATGCTAGCATTATCCTGCAATACAATGGGAAAGTTGAACTTGTGTGTACACCTACTACCATTCAACAGCAGTTAAGGATAAGTTCACATATTTAGCCACAAAGTTAAAGAAAGAGACCTTCCATGCAATGCTAGCAGGAGGGTCTCTGATATGATCAATAGGCACCAAAAAGTCTGGGAAGCTGTAGCTGCAACAATCACCAATGTGAAGGCCCAGTTGCAGGAAGGGTTTGGTGAGACTATGGAGTATGAACTTTTAAGGGTCTTAAATAGATTGTATTATATTATGTTTACTTGTTGAAAGAAGATGGCAATAAATCTATCTATCTTGCAGTTTAAGTGCATCCAGGAGTACCTACTATCCATCCCTATCTTCCTTGCTCACCTCCTCTCACCTTGTCACGTGCCCTCTTGAATTACTCTTGGATTCCTACAGCCCTACCCATTCTGGCAGTCCATTTTGTGGGTCACACAACTATCAATAGTAAGAATTATGCACACAGAACAGATGGACCAACAATCTGAAGCCTGTGACCTCTCCTCTCCCCTCCCCTCTGTTCCTCCTGACTGGGCTGAAACTTTTATATGTTCATTAAATAATCTTGTGAAACTATATTACTTCTCTCTTTCTCTTCTGGTCTCTAATGGGAAGAGCTTCTCTAGTCTGTGGTTATATCCTTTCCTCTCCATTCCATGTACCCTTTCAGTGGTTTTCTTCAAATTATTTCCAGCAGTTTGATCCCAACTTCTTAGTATGGCTTCCAGAACTGCACCCAGTACTGAACATGCAATCTGCCCAGAGCCTAAAAGAGTGGCAATATTACATTTTTGCTTATGCACTCTGCCCCTCCTCCCCTTAAGATTACACCCACATGTCTGCTGGCTTCTATCATGTGTCTATATTAGATCAACGAAAATCTTTTCAGCAAACACCTGCTTGCTGAATGCTCACTGTCGCAACAGTGGGGAAAAGGGCAAATTCCCAATGATGGCCAAGCGAGTGGGGAAAAGAGCAAATTCCCAATAATGGCCAAGCATTTTTTTCCCCTAGGAAAAAAATCACTGAAACAGATGTTCGACAGAGCAAGATTTCAACAATGAGCATTCGGCAGAGAGCCATTTGTTGACCTTCCACCAATGCCATGTCATGCTACTCCTGGTGATCCATTCAAGGTATGATCAACACCCCAATCCTTCTCTTGCTCTGCTTCAATCAGTTCCACTCCCCACAGTAAATAATTCCTACCAAGTCTACAGTGGCTAAAGTGTAGGACTTGACATTTGTCCTCAGTAAACCTAAACTGCAATGTTTCAGTCCAGTTGATCAGCCTTCCCAAAGCCATTCTCCAATGCAGCATCTAACTTGGTCATCAGCCAAAAAAGTTAATCCTACTTTCTGTTCACTCAGATAAATCTGAAATTAAACTTGCAGCATTTCTCTTAGCATTTTCCATATTCCTAACTTTGTCCTTCTCCCAACAACTCCCTGTATTTTATCATACAACCACTTAGCTATCCAGTTCTTCAATCTCAGTCCTAACACTTCCCAACCTCTCCAGTTTTTCAGGCAACATATTGTGGGGGCAGAGATAAAAGGCTACTTGAAAACCAGGTAGACCACATTTATGAGTACTTCCCTGTCAGATTGTTCCACAACCCAGTAAAAAACGTGGATCAGCTTTGACTCTCAGCTGGACGTTGCCTTGGAGATTGCTGCCCTCTAAGAAAGCAATGCTCCTTTCCCTCAGGATTCTCCCCAAGAGTGCCCCTACCACTGCTGTTATGCTAACATGCCTGTAGTTCTCTGGATTTGTCCTACTTCCTGTTTGTTAAACAGTGCCACACTTGCTCTCATTGAATTCTTAGGCACTACCACAGCAGCAAGTGATGGATTAAAATCCTCAGTAAGAGGATCTGCCACCAGGCTAGTAAGACTCCTAAGGATATTGGGAGGCAGCTCATCTGGTCCTTGGGCTTTATCCTATATTAGAAAAGCCAGTTCCTCCCCTCCTCAACCTCCCCATCCCATCATGGTATCTTGTATACTGCTTCTTATACTCTATCTTACTTTTCTTGAAACATGATAGCATCCCTTTCCTTTCCTTTATGGAAAATGGAAGCAAAGTATTCATTCCTTCCTGGCTAACCTCTTACTTTATACTTTCACATCAGCTAGTTACTGCATTTTTCATCTTATTCATTATAATATGTACCTACATATTTTCCACAGAGTACTTGCTCTTCTTCAAATGCGGAAATGGATGTCTAATGATTTATATATGGAAAGTATTTTACCATTCTGTAACTTTGATTTGTGAACTCTGCTTCTATTGTCTTAAATGGAATGCATTTTATCATTTTGTGCCATTGTTTATAAACTGCAGTCTTTAATATTTTGTATATTGGTATATATACGGAGACATACATTGCATAAACACATATGAGGAGCTTTTCTCCCTGCACCACTGCTAAAAATAGATCTTTTAGACCTAGTAGGACTTTCTCAGGAAACAAACATCAATAAATAAGGGTTTACTATCATATAGTTGACACACATACGACAGACCCACCTTAAATGTCGACCAAAACATTGAACACACAAAGTTGAGAAGGTCAGAATGTCTCAAACACACTTCCTATTGCAAATTCTACCTCTCTCGACATCCATGGTGTGCAGACCGACACTGCACACCATGTGACGTGATGATTTTGCAGGGGGGCAAATCCCCTGCACATTATATATTCCAACTCTGAGATTGCACTACAGTGGGGAAAGGGTAAATTTCCTGATCCCCACTGTACAGCGATATCTAGTTAAAAGATTGACTGCATCTGTGTGAATGCACTGTGCATTTGCTGAACTGGGACTCACACAACTGAAGGTTCGGCAACATAGGATAGCCATTCGTAATTCGACATCCAGTGGTCGCCGAACATTCCCTCAAAATTTTAAATGTAAACCATAAATAAGTATATATATATAAATAAATTTAGTACATCTGCGTTTTCTCCCCATCTTCCATGAGCTCCTTCTCCATCTTTACTCTGCCTAGCCAAGTCTGCCTCTCCCTTTATTTGTGCTATATGCCTCTAAAGAAGCCTTTAGTCTTCCTCTTGACCCTGTCTGCTAATTCCCTTTCAACTTGTGCTTTTGTTACCCCTGTAGTTGCCTCTTTCACTTCCACCAGCTTTTACCTTCCATTTCTTGAATGTCATGCATTTTGCCGCAACCACTAGCTTCATCGTCTTATATAATCACAAAGCTGTTCTCTTTCTGCCTCTACCTCCTACTCCAGAGTCATGAGTACTGCATCCCTGGCCAATTCTTACATCATGCTTACGCTTTTTTATTACCCTGTCCCTTAATTCATCTCTGACCCTCCCCCCCAACTCATCATAATCTGATCTCCCAAAATCCCACATCGTCATTTTTGCCCTTGTGTTCTCCCCCTTCTCTCCATTCTGAAGCTCACAGTAATGAGATCAATGAGCAGTATTGGTACCTTCACCAAGACATCTGTGATCTTTCCACCTATAAGAAATATCAATAATTCCATCTTTTCTAGTACAGTCTCACACAGCTGGTTGAACTCATCATGGTAAAGGACCTCAATCATCTCCCATTTCCTCTCACAGTGCTCAGAATCTCCCAGACTGCTCCTTGTAGAATCAGCTGCCCATATCTATAGCTCTTTTCTTCCTATATCACACCTTTATTTTCTCCTCCATTCTGATCCATCAGCATTTTCCCACCATCCTCTGTTACGTTCTGCTCATGCCAACTCATTTACCCCATAGGGTGGTGTTCACTTTCCTCTTTCTCTTCCTCTCTAACCTCAAATTTGATCCCTTCCCTTGCATATTTAATTTCCCAACATGTATCCCTCTATCCCTTCTTTGAAATTCTTGAATGATCTAAACTAAGGATTCTTTATACCCATTCCCACATCTCACTTGCCTATGTTTCTACTCTCAGCTCCCCCTTCCTTCCTTCCTAAACACCTTACACTGCAAAACAGTGCTGTGCAGCCATAATCTGCCACCATGGTTTGTTCCTCTCATGTGTTCTATGCCATGTTTAACTTCTTTCCACTGCCTTTGTACATACACCTCACTCTGTTACAACTGTGACACTCCTTCTGTCTTAGTTAAGGACTAACTAAACAAGACAAGCTATTTGTCCCATTCACTCACTTTCAGGAGTCATTATTCCTCATATAAGCACTGAAGTGTCCTTGTAGAACCATGGAGTCCGTAGGTGCTACCCTACTGGGAGTTAAACCTATGGTCTCTGAGAAGGCTGACTACAGTGAAGAACTGTAACACAGCTGCTTATGCACAAATATCAGATAAACTTTTCCTTTCTGCAATTCTCAGTTATAATGTGTTAATCCTCCCTCATTTACTGGCACAAACACAGGCCAACTCCTGAGCAGATGAGAGACCACCATCATTCGAGAAGTCCAGTTCCATTAATATTGTGTGCAGAGGTGAAACCAACTAAATCTAATTGACTTTTTTAAGCCTCTGCACAGGCTCCATTTCCTTCACCCACATGGAGATGACATTCCATGCCTCAATCGCAAGTTTCAATTGCCATGGTTTAGCCGCTCTTAATCAACACTGATCCACCTTTCTAGCTGTGTCATCAGACATGAGGCTACATGGTCTGGACACTTGGTCAAGAAAGGTGCTGAGCCATTAAATGACCAACAACTGACAGACGTAATAGGACCAATTATGTAGTGAAAGTGACCCAGAAGTACCTAGCCACTACTTCTGTGTGGGATTAGTTCAACTCACACCTCAGGAAGAGCTGCTCCTATACACTTGAGGAGGTCAGGGACATAGTATGTGAATGGAAACTAATCAAAACTTCAAAGCTGAACCAATAGTAAGGAGCTGCTGTCAATGCAACTAGTCCTAGGATCCTGTGGAGGACACCAGTAATAAGGGAAGCTGTTAACTTAAGAGGTCTTCCATGCAGTACAAGCAGAAGGGGCCCTAGACATCATTGATATGTATTTACAAGCAATGAAGGCATCAGCTGCAACAGTCACAGAAATGAAAGCCTGTGTGTGGGAGCAGTTTGCTGAAGCCATCCAATGACTTTTGGATAGCCCCAGAAAGCAACCCAGAGACTTATAAAGGGGAAGCAGCACAGTGACTAGGTTGTTCTTAGCAAAGATGGAGAAATGTCGAACTTAAATGTTGACACTGTTGAGAGGTGGAAAAAACAATCTAAGGAGCTCCTGATTCCTTTGAACACACCCTCCCCTGACAAGTAAGTGCCAGAAATAGATACTGGAAAACAATCTGTTTAAGTAGGTGAGGTATTCAATTAAATAGTACTGTGGGATATACTGTGTTAACTCAAAATGTGCAACTTCTGCAGACATATCCCATTACCTTGAGTAAATGTAAGCTCTAAACATATGTACTTCAGGAGATTGAGAATCTGTGGAAATGTGTAATCACTAAAAATAAATAAAAGCTGTGTACTTACCATAACATGTATCCATGTTGTCTTCTTCTAACTGTCTCAGTCTGTGGTTTATCAAATTTATTTTTGGGTGCTGTTTCTCTCTTGCAGGTATTTATTTATTTACCCATTCATCGATCCATACATCCTTTGTATGCCCTGTTTTGTCCCATTAGGCTAGTGGCTTTTTTTTCAGGGGCGACCTGACATGGTATTTATACTAACAGGGGAAATTTGAGGCAGGGCATCTGGGAACTCCCCTTATTCTTTTCAATAGGTGCCAATGGGATCTTTTACATTCATTTGAGCTACCACCAACTTAGGCAGATGGGACCTTGGTTTAACAGCTCATCTGAAGGACAGCATAATCAGGAATGCAACACACTCCTCATGCTGTACTATAGTATCAGTAATTTGAAAATTAATCCAATTAACTGGAATAGTAATAGAAGAAGAAGTCACAGCCTTCTGACTTTCTCTTTGTTTTCTCTTTATTTTGATAAAAAAATGTCAGGTTACCAAATATATCTATGGGCACTGCCTATACTCGAAATCTATTCATTTGACTACTCATTGTTTATTTCATTTATGATAGTGATCAATTGGGGTTAGGGGGTTTAAAACTGGAAGAAAGAATACATACATTATTGTGGCCATTATTTATTTGTTTGTTTGCTTTTTTGATTACTTATTTACTTTACTTTATTTCCAATCAGTTGTTAAAAGTGCAAGCAGAAAGCTGAAAAATGAGTTTGGGAATAGTGTGTGTGTGTCTGTGTGTGCGCGTGTCTGTCTGTGTGTGTGGACGCATGTGTGTGTGTGTGTGTGTGTGTGAAAGCAAAGGGCAGGTGTAAAATAACTGTTAAATGAGCACTGATATTGACTGGTGACTATATAGGCAGTGTATAAGTACAGAGAATTAAACTGAAAATTATTAATTTAACCATGCTTTCTTTTACTTAAGTCAGAATGAAGCAAGGTAATCTTGGTGTGGGTAAGCTGATTATGAAAGCAAACAGTGATAGCATAATCACTGTTAAATGATTGTTGACACGGCCTGTGGGGGCAAGAGTATATGTAGCTAAGAACAAGAAGATGAAATACACAGAAAACTGGCAATTGCCTAGACATGATAAGTCCTTATTATGTCTAATTGTGGTGGCTGCCAAAAAAGCAATTACAAGAAAATGTAAATCAGAATCTAATCCAACTATGCTACATGTAATGAATATAGTAGCATAGATAAAACAACTGAAATTGATATCTTTAAAAAATGATAGGAGCAAACTACATAGGAAAAAAATGGGAATTGTGAGAATACATACAGGAGAGGAATGAGGTTTAAGAGGAGGCAGGACTTAAATGAGCTATGTAATGTTTGACTGAAAATGATTGGGTAGATTACAAGTGATGTATAATGATTGTAACTGGGAGTGTGCCACTATGGTTTGCAATGTAAAATGCTTGAAACTAGGATTGTGTTGGTGTGGTTTGTTTTCATTTATATAAATGCATGATTACCTATGTTGTAAGTGATGGTTTAATAAAGATGTTTCTTGTTTAAAACAAAAAAAGGCATTGGGAGCAAATAATTAGGGAGGGAAAGGTAATAGAATGGGAAGATGCCAAGAACTTATTTAGACTGCAGGTTAGAGATTGCCTTCCCTATCAAGGATTGATATCAGAGTATAGGCAAAGATAAAGAAATAGGGGATCCTAAATAAAAGACCAGTACTAATAGAGGTTTTAGTAAAATCCAGAACAGAAGTTGCCATTTAGAAAGGAATTATTAGTACAGCATATAAAAAATACTGCATGATAACTATACGGATCAATCAGAGGAGATTAGGAAGGATTTGGAAGAGAGACTGGCTAAGTAATTCATAAAGAAACAATGGGAGTTATATACATGTCTCCCAAATTTGCAACAAAGTCTAGAAGATTTAGGATCTTTGCTTTGAAGTGTTTACACAGATATTTTTATACCAAAAGTAGACTCAAAGAAGTTTTCCTCAGGTAGACAGCAAATGTTGGAGGTGTGATGGGGAAGAAAGAGATAACTGGAAACATATTTTCCAGGAGTGTAATGAGTTGACAGACTTTAAAGATTCTTTGCCGACTGCTCTGTTGAAGATATTGGGTGAGCAAACTGGTGTAATTAAGGAAATTATTTTTTGAGCTATGATACAGAATTAGAACTGCCTACTTATAGTAAGGCCTTGCTGAGTCTTAATTATGCTGGCTGCAAAAAAAACAATTACTAGAAAAATGGAAATCAAAGTCTAAACCAACATTACTAGAAGTAGTAAGATAGTAAAAGAGATAAAACAAGTGTAATTGGGATCTTTAGAAAAGGGTAGGAGTAGGAGCAAATTACATAAGAAAAAATGGGAACTCTGGTATCCATGCAGTGGAGGAACAACGTTTAAAAGGAGGCATGATATGAATGAGTTATACAATGTTTGAATGACAATGACTGACTGTATTATAAGTGATGTATAATGTTTGCAGTTACAGTTGTTTTGGCATGGTTTGTAATGTATAATGTTTGCAACTGGTGTTGTGTCGGTATGGTTTATTTTCATTTATATAAAGGTAAGGTTGCCTAAGTCATACACAATAATGTAATAAAAATGTTTCTTGTTTAAAAAAAAGATGATGAAATACATTATTACTGTGGCTATTCCTTCCTTCACTTCTGTCACAACCACATACTACAGATGTAGAGAGAGCATAACTCTTCTTTACTGTGGATGGAGGAATGGAGGCTATGTGTTAAAGTGACTGACCATCATCATCTGACCTACAGTTAGTGACTAATTTGACTTGTCATGAGAACTGTGTGTGGGGACTGGAATCAATCTGTGAAAAATGATCATCAAAATCTTTATTTGTGGGCAACTTATATGACTTCTTTACAGTCAAAGAAGATGTGTCTTATCAGAAAGGGTACATACCAGTGCAACAACATGCAAGTGAAAAAAGCTGAACTTGTGTTTGCCGTAGTTTAGAAACACAATGAAGACAAACCCATGTTTTGCTTTATGTTTCCAATTCATTATTGTAATTTCACAGCACCCATTATGTAAATGTTGTTAACAAAGCTTAATGACAAATACGTTTACTTTTTTCACATGGGATGAACATACAATACATAAAATCATAAACATATTTTACTTTAATACCACAGAAACTAAACCTATTATTTATTTGTTCCTGAAAAAAGAAGTTATGTCCTTACCATAACATTCCATCTGAGTGGTTAGACTTCATTCTTCTGCACATATGGGTATTTGGATCCGAGCCGGCAAAACTTTTCAAACATCAGCTCCAAGCTCCTCCCCTACCTATATTACATCACTTCCTCCTATCTAGCCCCAGATCGAGTTTGCTGGCACTAAATGGCAACATAACCACAATCCTAAAAAGGAAAAACCTGAAGAGTGAGGGGGATGGAGGGAGGGAAGGTGCAGAAAAATGAAGTCTAACTACTCAGTTGGAACGTTATGGTAAGGACATAACTTCTTTATCTGAAGTAGTTAACTTCATTCTTTCTACACATATGGGACAGAGTCCCCAGCTACTAGTATTCCTGGGAGGCCCTTATGGAAGGATATTTCTGAGCACCGCAGAGCCAAAGGATGCTCTCCCTCTAGAAATAAGATCCAATTTATAATGAGAGATGAATGTGTGCGAATTGGCCCAAGTTGCTGCCGCACAAATATCGTCTAATGGAACTCTTGACCAAAAAGCTGAAGAAGTGGCCATTGCCCTAGTGGAATGAGCCTTCAATACACCAGAAGGAGATAAACCTTTGTCCTTATAAACTTGTGCAATACAAAGAGTGATCCACCGTGCTAAGGACACTTTCGAAACTGCTTTGTCCAAAAATGATTTTGAAAAAGAGACAAACAATTGATCCGACTTCCGGAAGGGTTTAGTCCTATGGAGGTAAAAACGAGGCTGTCCATGGACATCCAATAAATGAAGCTTACGTTCGCCTCTATTTTGGAAATTTGGGAAGAAGACTGGCAAATTTATAGATTGATTAACATTGGCTGCTGAGGCCACCTTGGGAAGAAAAGAAGGGTTCATATGCAGCAAAACCCTATTCTTGTGGAAAGCCAAATAGGGGGGCAAGGAGGATAAGGCCTGCAACTCTGAAACTCTTTTAGCTGAAGTGATGGCAACCAAGAATGCTGTCTTCCATGACAAAAACTTCATCTGAACTGAGCCGGCTGGCTCAAAAGGGGGAGAGGACAAGGCTTGATGGACTAAAGTCAGATCCCAGGGGGGGCATTGTTTCTTTAACTGGTGGTCGCAATAAAAAAGTGCCCTTCAGGAAAGCTTTACACAATTTGAGCAACCTTATTTTCACCTACATGAAAATTAGAGATGGCAGCCAGTTGAACTTTGATTGTGGAAGCACTTGCACCTGATAGAAAAAGATCGGCCAAAAAATCCAGTATGACCGGAACGGGGGCTGTAAACGGGTTCTGATTGCGTTGAGAGGCCCAAATGCAAAAATGCCTCCACTTGCTATTGTAGAGTTTCTTAGTGGAGGCTTTAAGGGAAGCTACTAGAATGTTCTTAACAGGGGACAAAAGTCTGGGAATCCTGATGATCATGGGAACTGAAGCAGCCACGCCGTCAGCTTGAGACTGTCCAGGTTGGGCAGGGGCATGCCCAACAGGTGAGAAATTAGATCCGGACAGGGATCTAGAGTCCATAGAGGAGCCAACAGGTGAGACCATAGGAAGGGAAACCACACTTGGCGAGGCCAGAAGGGAGCTATGAGAATGACTTTGCACTGCAGCCACCAAGCTCTCTGATGGAACTTCGGAATAAGAGGTAATGGGGGATAAGCATACAGTAGCCCGGGAGGCCAAGTATGGACTAGAGTGTCCCTCAGGACATCCCCCAGAGGGGGGATCAGAGCGAAGAAGTTGTTGCACTTCGTGTTGGAAGGAGATGCAAAGAGATCACAGCAAGGTTGACCCCAAACAAGGAAGATTTTCTCCGCCACTGATTGTTTCAGAAACCACTCGTAAGGCAGATGGATTGCCCTGCTGAGACTGTCCGCTAGAATGTTGGAGCGTCCCGGGATATGCGTTGCTACGAGAAACCGGCTGGTAGATATGGCCCACTCCCAAACCCTCATGGCCTCGCGACAAAGGGGGTAGGATCGGGTCCCTCCCTGTTTGTTTATATACCAGACTACAGATGGATTGCCCTGCTGAGACTGTCTGCTAGAATGTTGTAGTGTCCCGGGATATGCGTTGCTACGAGAAACCGGCTGGTAGATATGGTCCACTCCCAAACCCTCATGGCCTCGCGACAAAGGGGGTAGGATTGGGTCCCTCCCTGTTTGTTTATATACCAGACTACAGACATGTTGTCTGACTGAATGGCTACCGTCCCTGGAGGTAGGACAGGGTGGAGGGCTCTCAATGCTAAAAGCACTGCCCTCATCTCCAGGACGGTGATGTGTAGCTTGGTCTCTGGAAGGGACCATGTGCCTTGGACCATTCTTCCCAGGAAGTGCCCACCCCTCCCGAGTTGGGAGGCATCCGTGGTCACTGTGGCCTGAGCCGGAGGGGCTAGAAAGTTGCACCCCGCAAAAATGTCTGCTGATTGAAGCCACCACTGGAGTGATGATCTGCATGTCCGGTTGATTCGGATGTGGAAACTCATTGGTAGGTCTAGCCAGGACCATTGAACTGCTAGATTCCACTGAAGGACTCTCATGTGAAGACGTGCAATGGGGAGGATAGAGAATGAGGCTGCCATCAAACCCAGGGCCCTGAGAACATTGACTCCTGTGACTACAGAGTGATCCAAGATCGCTGATACATGGAGTCTGAGATTTTCTATCCTTTCTGGGGTGAAAAAAATATTTGACTGAATTGAATCCAACCGTGCCCCGATGAAGTCTATGATCTGAACTGGAGTCAGGTGGGACTTGTTGAGGTTGATCGTGATGCCTAACTTGTAAGCCAGACCGAGGAAGTAGTGTAGGGCTTGACACAAGAGACGTTTGGTGGATGCAGCGAAGAGCCAGTCGTGTAGGTAGGGGAACACCTGAATGCCCTGAAGTCTCAGGTGAGCCGCTATGACCACCATAACCTTGGTGAACACCCTGGGGGCTGTGGTGAGACCGAAGGGTAGGGCTCTGACTTGAAAGTGACTGGGCCCTAGCTGGAAGCGTAGAAACCTCCTGGAGCTCCTGTGGACCTTGATGTGATAGTAAGCGTCCTGGAGGTCTAACGAGCACATCCAGTCGCATTCTCTCAGAAATGATAGAATGGACTGTAGAGTGACCATCCGGAATTTTTGTTTCTCTACCGACAGGTTGAGGATAGACAGGTCCAGAATGGGACTGAGGTCCCCTGTCTTCTTTGGCACTAAAGAACCTGGAGTAGATGCCTGATCCAGATTGATCTGGGGGGACCGGCTCGAAGGCTCATTTTTGTAGCAGCTTTGAAACCTCTAATGCTGCAGCCTCCCTGTCAGCGGGTGGAACATCTGGAAGGCGTGCTGACGTTATGGAACATGAAATGAAGGGGATAGAATATCCTCTGGATATGATATTTACCACCCAGCGGTCTGCAGTAATGGACTCCCATGCTGCTGGATGTAAGGAAAATCTTCCCTCGACTGCCTCCAGAGTAGAACAGCCGGGCAACCCCTCAGGGTTGCTGTGCGGGTCTGTCGGAAAAAGGTTCCCTTGACCCGAAGTTTCTGGGACCCCCTCTGCCTCTGGGACGGCGTCTGTCTTGTCCCCCTCTGCCTCTCGGGGACGAATATTCCTGAGTGTCAAGAAAGGACTGTGATTTTCGGAACCACATCTTCTTTTGCCCCTTTTGGATCCTGGAGTAGAACCTCTGGGGGTTAGAGAAGCAGATTCCAATGGCTGACAAAGTCTTTCCATCCTTCTCACTCTGGGTTAGTGTGTCACGTACAGTCTTCCCAACAGAGATGATCCATCGAAAGGGGTGTTGATGAAAGACGCCTTAAAGGGGTCCACAAATTGACACAGCCTGATCCTGGCATGTCGCCTCAATGCAACGCCTGTATCAGCAGCTCTAGCGGCTCCCTCCATAGCATGAGAGAGGAGATGCATAGAGGTATTAGTCACTTATTTCAGTGTAGTCATCTTCGCAGTAAAGGACTGCTTGTCCTGCTGTGACAGAGACTCCGGGGGTGACTTAGTTAGTTCCGATATAAGGTCTCGCTGCAGTCGGATGACATGTGCCAAGTAATTCAGCGCATGGATAGAAAATGTCGCTGACAAGTACATGCGCTTCCTGAAACGATCCATTGACCTGGACGCCTTGTCTGGTGGATGAACCGAGGAACTCTCCTGCACCAGTTCCTTCTTTGTGGCTGCTGCAACCACCATAGCAACTACCGGGGCTCCCTTGGACCATGCTTGCCTGTCTGACGGCGGGGAAAGAATTTTGTCTGGCCTTTTGGGTATAGGCTCTATGGTGTCAGGATCCTTCCATGCCCGAGTAGTGATGAGGTCCACCAAAGGGTCAGCTGGAGGGGAGACCCAGGAAGTAGATGGGCCCACGCCAAAGGCCTCCAAGAATACGGACTCATCCGCAGAGGGTTTGGTGGCTGACCAACCTCCTCTTTGGCGGAGGATCTCCATAATGTCTCCGAACGAGACATCCTCAGTAAGTGATCTGGGGGAACCCTCTCCTTCATCCAAGTCCATATCGGTGGTAATGGACTCAGGGGAGTCCAAGTGCCTCCTCTTACACTTGCGCTTACGAGGTTCCTCTCCAGTGGGACTCTCTGAAAAGGATTCGTAAGCCTCCGGGGGGTCCCTGAGGGGAACAACCTGGGGTTGCTTTGGCACGGGCTGTCCCTGAGACAAGGTAATGGGAGCAGAATCCAAAATCAGAGGGGTCTGGGTAGGATCCGAGCAGATGAGCTGTGGCCTCAACCCCTGGGAGAGAACCCTTTCCACTGCCCCGAATGCCGATGGAGAGCACACCTCCGTAGCTCGTAAGGATGAGGCTTTCCCCGGATCCAAAGCAGGGATCGGAGCAGATGGCAGGGTAGTCTGGGCACCGAGGATGGGATCCGAAAGAGCAAGATCTCGACCCTCGGGACCGAATCCCCGACTACGGCGGAACTCAAGGTGACGGCCGGCGTCGAGTAAACGAGAACCATCGGTGCCGACCCAACAGCTCCGAAAGGTCTCTGACCCGAGAAGCGTCAGGTCGGATCGGGGAAGGAGAAATAGGGTGGAACATAATTGTAGAAGGACCCTCTCCCATGGGAGAGGGCCCTGGTAAGACCCCCATCTGAATCTGGTTCTGGATGAATCTCCTCATCAGCCTGTCCATATCAATTTTGGAGACACTCTGAGTCGACCTGGAGGAAGTGACTGACTCGGATCTGGGCCAGATCTGAGGGGAGTGCCTCAGCTCCAATGGCTCCCTCGGCTCCGGCGAGAAACGGGGAGAGCGGAGCTGAGGAGAACAAGACCTGGGTGCCTTTGAAGAGGAGCTGGAGAAAGACTCCCTGTCCAGTGATCTTTTTCTGGGCCTGTCCCTCTCTTTGTGGTGTTTCTCCTTCTCTCTTCTGTCCCTACCTCTCTGGGATGAATCTGATGAAGCAGGCCTGGCGGGATGTTGAGTCCTTGCCTGCACAGTGTCACTGGCTGGGGAGGAAACCGAGGCAGACTCCAGGGCAGAAGCTGGTAGCAGACCCTTAGCCACAAGCTTAGCCCGATGATCCTTCAGTGCCCCAGGGTTAAAGCCTGAACAAATGTCACAGGATGCAGACAGATGGGTGACCCCTAAACATAGAACACACAGAGTGTAGCCATCGGCTGGTGAGAGCTTATGACCACACTCTGTGCATTTCTTAAAAAGAACCTTAGGTTGTTCAGCCATAGTGGAGAACAGTAAAAGCCCTAATGGCCCACACACACACTTAAAAAGGGATTGGGCCTAGATGGGAAACCAGACTTACAAAACAGTACTACACAAACACTAAATATATATATTTTTTTTAAAACTAACACGACGACCAAACGCGAAGAGGGGAGGAAAAAAAAAGGGAAAGGTATTCACAACAAACTACACTAATAAGACCAAAAAAACCTTACCACCTTGCTTAGAGCTCAGAGACCACAATGCTGACTCATAGAGCGGCAAACGAGATCTGGGGCTAGATAGGAGGAAGTGATGTAATATAGGTAGGGGAGGAGCTTGGAGCTTAGAGCTGATGCTTGAAAAGTTTTGCTGGCTTGGATTCAAATCGGATCCGAATACCCATATTTGCAGAAAGAATGAAGTTAACTACTTCAGATCAGATATTTTGCAGCATTGAAAATATTAATACTTGAAAAAAACAGAAAAACAGCATTACTGGGAATTGCAGCTTGGCACTCATAATTTCATCATGCAAACTTTCTGTTATTTCTGTGCAATCCATCTGCAGTTTACAATGAATATATTGAGTTATCCACAACAAAGAACTATAGTCAGGTATTTTAGAGATATGGCCATTATTGGATCCACAAACTAGCCCTCATGTTATTAGAATGCACCAGACTGACAAGACGCACTATGCTCTGAATTCACCAGGTATGAATATTCAACTTCAGCTCAAGGTGTCAAAATAAGCCTTGCCAAGAATATCTTTTTGTTGTGTTCTCATTACAAGAGAAGTATAAATCATAAATATTTCTTCAATACAGGATTTTTAAGTTGTAACATGCCAACTGTTCCAAATACAGAGGTTCTGTGCATACCTTTAATATCTGACTGTGATAGATGTAAAAGATAGAATAGCCAGAATAATGTATTTCATCCAGAAGCTCTCATGCACATACTATGTGGCCCCCAACAAGTCATACTATCACACTCCATGGTCTGGAGCAGCCAAGATAGTGAGGTCACATTCTGCACTGAGTTGCATTTAAATTCTTGATGGTATAACCAACCTTAGGTGCACTTGTATCCGAGTATCCTTTTACAATTAACTGAAAACTGTCTTATGAACTCTCAAAAAGGAAATGGATTTTTTTATGCACATGAACAACATGCAGGTATTCATAGGCCTCTCAGTGTTAGAGATCCACATTCTGCATTATACTTGGAGTTGGGTTCCTTTAGGGTTATATGGCTTCTACCTAGGCTCAGTTACACACTGACTTGTCAATGCAACACAAGTTAAATTCCTACTTATTTCACAAAAAATGGGTTTTCCAGTAGTAACATGTAATTGCGGTATATCTATATCTATCTATCTATCTATATGCCTACATGCGTGTATACACATACATGTACACACACTGATCTTAAGCAGCTAAATTGATGGGTTCATATTCAGCACTCAGATGTGCTGAAATCCAACTGCAGAAGAGCACATCTTAGGTGCACTTTGTTGCAGAATACCCAGTTGTCACTGTCTGAATATTATGTTATGAAATTTTAAAGGCAACTGACGTGGCATTTCATACATAAGTACCAAATACTGGGGTTCATACTCTTTATTGTTAAAGTCTGATAGTTTGCATTATACCAAGTACCCATTGTGGGAGAGAGGTATATGACTTCTGACCAGGCTGAACCATGCACCTCTGGTTCAGAATATAAACTGAGCTGATATTACATCAAAAGTAAACATCATATATATTTCTCCTGAGCAGGGAATGGAAGTCTTCTCTTACTGGAATTATGTCTATCGCCCATCAAATTTAAACTCATATATAGTAAAGTATTTTACATGAAGACAAAATTGTGCATTTGTCTTTACAACCAGAATCGCCAAGTGTATTCTGTAGATGATGGCCACTTATTATTCCTTGAACCTTGCAGTAGTACTTTAAATGGTTTTCAGAGATATGATTCTACATTGCTAGATACCACCATAGCATTGCACAGCTATTTGGATGCTGTGGTTTGTGCCATTCAGTTTACGACAAAAAATGTACGTCTCACATTTGTTCAGGCAAACAAACTCAGTATATAGCTATGTCACATCATTACTGAGTTCTTGTAAAAAATGAATCAAAAACAATAATATTTTATCAAGAAAAGGGTTATACTTGGTCATTTTAAGGGTTAAAGCAAAATATGTACATGTTTTAACGGGCATTACCATATACAAAATGGCTGTCTACTTTCCCTAATGGCTATAAGAACATGCAGTGTAGAGTACAAGATAACCATCTTGCTGTCTTGTCCTGAAAATTTTACTGCAAAATTGTCACCTGAAAACAAAAAAAGAAGTTATGTTCTTACCATAACGTTCCATGTGAGTTGTTCATCTCGCCTTTGTTCTTACACGTGGGTATGGAGCCGATCCATCGGCTACGAGCCGGCCGCTTTCCAAGCTCAAGATCTAGGAGTGGCTCGAGGCACAGTCCCTATACCATGATGCTCTCTGACTAACCTCATATCTAGTTTGCTGAACCCAGCAAGAAAAAATATCGTTAAACATACTAATATGCCAAACATATACACATGTATACATTTATTTACAATTTGCCAAGAAATACTCTGGCTGGAGTAAAGGAAACTAGTTAGACCAACCAGACCACCAGTCATACCCGTTCTCCAAGAACCTGGAGGGGGAAGGTGGGAGGGAGTGTAAGAACAAAGGCGAGATGAACAACTCACATGGAATGTTATGGTAAGAACATAACTTCTTTATGTGAAGTTGTTCAATCTCTCCATTTGTTCTTACAAGTGGGTAGCAACCCAAGCACCCTAATCCTGGGTGGCTCACGGGAGTACATTCCGGAGAACAATGGAACCAAAGGAAGCCCTGTCCCTGGAGGCCGTGTCCACTTTGTAATGAGTGATAAACGTATGAGGTTTGGACCAAGTAGCAGCTGCACAAATAGTATCCAAAGGCAAATGGGCTGCATGAGCCTGAGATGTAGACACAAGCCTGGTGGAATGTGCTTTCACACTATGCTCTAAAGGTTGGTTGATGAATATATATATTCTAAAGGTTGGTTGATGAATATATATATTTTATGCAATCAGATAACCACTTAGACAATGTAACTTTAGCCACAGGCAGCCCCATTTTATTGTCCGCATGAGAAACATAGAGTTGTTCCAATTTCCTAAACTCCTTTGTTCTGTCCAAATAAAACCTCACTTGTCTGTGAACATCAAGTTTATGCAACATATATTCTAATTTATTCGAATGGTGTCTGAAAAAGGTGGGCAGCTCAATAGACTGGTTCAAACTGACCTCGGAGCAGACCTTAAGAAGAAAGGTGGGATTTGTCCTGAGAGACACTCTGTCGGGATGAAAAAACAGATACGGAGGCCTGATAGAAAAACAGCTTGTAGTTCTGAAACTCTATGAGCTGAGGTTATAGCCACCAAGAATATTGTTTTACAAGAAATGAACTTCAAGGGACAAGAAGATGTGGGTTGAAAGGGGGGAAGCATAAGCTGAGACAGTATTAAATTTAAATTCCAGGGGGCAACTGGTTGTCTAACAGGTGGCCTAAGGTGATGAGTCCCTTTCTGAAAGGCTTTACATAATCTGTGAGAGATAAGATTAGACCCTTCAAACCCCAGGTGAAAATTGGATATTGCAGCCAGTTGAACTCTTACAGTGACTGCTGCTGCATCTTCGTGAAAAAGCATAGTCAGAAACTCCAGAACACTATCAATAGGAGTGACATAAGGATCAATATCATGTTGAGAGGCCCAATAAACAAAATGTTTCCATTTGCTGTTATACAGTTTTCTGGTGGAGACTTTATGAGAGGAGACCAGAATATGTTGCACCACGAAAGACAAATTATATGACCTGGTTAGGTTGGGAAGTGGAGCAGCCAAGCTGTCAGTTTGAGGGACTGAAGAGAGGGGTGAAGAACTCCTGACGAGTGAGTCAGAAGGTCTGGCACTGGGTCCAGAAACCAAGGTTCTTCAAGTTGATATTGATAAAGGAAGGGGAACCATATCTGCCGAAGCCAAAAGGGGGCTATCAGAATAACAGTCCTTCCTGAGCTTTTTGCTTTCTGTAAAAATATGGGGATCAGTGGGGGTGGAGGAAAGACATAAAGGAGACCCGAGGGCCAATCGTGTATGAGTGAATACCTTGGGCTGTCCCCCGGATGAGGATTCAGGGCAAAGTTGCTTCCGCATTTGGCATTCAGCGGGGATGCAAAAAGGTCGCAGCAAGGCTGGCCCCATTTGTGGAAAATCATTTCAGCCACTTCTTCTTTGTGGGACCACTTGTGGGGCAACAGAATTGTTCTGCTCAGTTTGTCCGCTATCATGTTAGATTTCCCCGGGATGTGCACTGCTATCAGAAAGTGCCCGGTGGATACAGCCCACTGCCAAATTCTCAAGGCTTCTCAGTATAAGGGGTAAGACTTAGTTCCCCCCCTGTTTGTTGATATACCAGACTACCGACATGTCTGTCTGGATCGCAATTGTGTCCTGAGGCAGAGAGTCGTGGAAGTGCTGCAACGCTAAAAGCACCACTCTCAACTCCAGGACATTGATGTGCAAATGAGATTCCATCTCTGACCAGGTACCTTGGGCAGTTCTTCCCTGAAAAAAGCCCCCACCCCCACCCAATCTGGGAAGCATCCATGGTCACAGTGGCTACGAGAGGGTGAAGTATAAATGGTCGACCTATCGTCACCTGGTGACTGTTCAGCCACCAGAGAAGGTCCTTCTTGCAAGCATCTGTCAGTAGGATCTTGAAAGACATTGGGAGCTGTTGATAAGACCACTGGGTGAAAAGCAACCATTGGACTATCTGCATGTGCATTCATCCCAGAGGAACCGCTATGAGGGTAGCTGCCATGGTGCCTAAAAGTTTTAAAACCTGAAAGGCAGATACTCTCTTTTCTTTTAGCAAGCGGGACACCTGATTTCGTAGAGATACATTTCTTGAGGTACTCTGACCAATGTGGTGGTGGTGTCTAGATCTGCTCCAATAAAGGAGATATGCTGCAATGGTAATAAGGCAGATTTTTTGAAATTTAAGGTTATTCCTAACCGAGAACAGAGACTGATTGTATGATCCCTGGAAAGAATGAGTTGATGCCTGGTGGTGGCGGACAGGAGCCAGTTGTCCAGATACAGAAACACCCGAAATCCTAGATGCCTCAGGTGAGCCATAACCACTGCCATGCATTTGGTGAACACTCTAGGGGCTGAGGTGAGACCAAAGGGCAGTGCTCGAAATTGGTAGTGACTGGCCCCCAGCCGGAAACACAAATGATCTCTGGAAGGTGTGGCCATTTTGATGTGGTAGTACGCATGCTTGAGATCTAAAGAGCACATCCAATTGCCCGTTCCCAGGAACGGGAGTATCAACTGAAGCGTGACCATCCAGAACTTTTCCTTCCTTACAAAAGTGTTTAGCTTGCTGAGGTCTAAAATGGGCCTCCAGTCCCCCGTTTTCTTTGGAACTAAAAAGAATCTGAAGTAAGTTCCGGATCTTATCTGGTCCACTGGGACTGGCTGGATAACTCTTTTTTCTAGCAGCTTTTGGATTTCTATAGTTGCTTCATCCCACAGACTGGGTGGAACATCTGGGATTCTTGTTCTGACTGGCGGGGACTCTGAAAAGGGGATGATGTAACCTCTGGTAACTATGCTTTGTACCCAAGAATCTGATGCAATTCCTAGCCAGGCATCTGGGTACAAAGCCAAGCGACCCACGACTGCCTCCAGAGTAGGACAGTTGGGCCTCCTCTCAGGAGCGCTGATAAGGTTTGCCAGAGAACTGCTCCCTGTTGCCCTGGTTTTGTGGACCCCTTCTGCCGCCAAAGCAGTATCTTCTGTTACTGCCCCCTCCTCTGCCCCTGAAGGGGGGTTCACTACGTGTGTTCTGGAAAGCTCCTTGGGACTTCCAGAACCACATTTTTCCACCTTTCTGCCCTTTGGGGTATGGTCTAGTAGGGGTGGAAAAATGGACTCCTATGGCAGATAGTCTTTCCTTCCTGCTCACACTTAGTCAGAGTTTCCTTGACTTGGGGCCCAAACAAAGTAAAGCCATCAAATGGGATGTTGACAAAAGAAGACTTGAAGGCTTCCACAAAGGAGCATAAGCACATCCAGGACTTTCTCCGCAGAGCTATCGCTGAACCTGCTGCTCGACTCGACCCATCGGCTGCATAGGAAATGAGCCGCATGGACGAGTTGACAATGGAATTAAGGGTAGAAAGCTGAGCCGTCACCTTCTCAGAAATAGCTTCATCTGTGTTACCCTTTAGAGTATCTCCAGGTTCCTGGAGGAGAGCTCATTAAAGACGGGTAAAATGGGTTAAGTAGTTAAGCAATCTCATGGCAAACATCGCAGAACTAAAAATGCGTTTCCCGTATCTGTCCACAGTCTTAGAATCTCTATTAGGAGGATGGACAGTAGAAGAGGTCTCTGACATCTCTTTCTTGGTGGCCGCTGCCACCACCATGACATCAACAGGGACTCCTTTAGTGAGGTACAATTTGTCTTGAGGGGAAGTGAACTTAGTGGGCCTCCAAGGGACTGGTTCCATGGAATCAGGGGACTCCCAAGCCCTTCGAGCAACCAGATCCATCAGTTCTTCGAAGGGTGGTGTAACCCAGGAGGTGGAAGGTTGAGACCCAAAGGCCTTCAGGAGCACTGACTCATCCTCAGTAGGGGTAATGGACTGCCAGTCACCCCTCTGTGTCAGTATTTCCAGGATGTTTGCAAAGGAGACATCCTCCGAGGGGGATCGTGGGGACCCTTCTGATTCCTCTAAGTCTGTGTCTGATGTCAAGGATTCCTGAGGGGAATCCAAATGCCTCCTCTTGCAAAGTCTCTTTCTGGGGACCTCATCAGTGGGAGCGTCTGGTGAGGTTTCAGTACAGCAGGATTCACCCAAAGGGGTTACCTGAAGCGCTGGGTCTCGACGCTTAGTAGGAACCTGCGATATAGAGGCAAAACACGGTATTTTAGGGGAGGAAGAGGAAAGACCTGAGGAAGTGAGAGTCTTGGCAGACATTTCCCTCCTCATGGCATCGAAGGCTCCGGAGTCTCGACCCAAGGACCCTGCCTGTTCCGAGGAAGAAGGAGGCTTCCCCAGTGAAGAGACCAAGGGCTCTGAACCAGAGGACGGAACCGAGCTCATCTGCGCTGAGGCCCCGAAAGGAAGGGTCAGAAGTGACGCATCGGTTTGACTCTCCCCTCAGAACCGACGAGAGAGTGTTGGCTCCAAAACTCTTCAAACAGCACCGAAGAGATCAGGGTCGACGGAGCCGAAGTCACTGGGACAGGACTCCACTCCGCTCCGCAGGTTCCACAACCATCAGATCTTCCGCCTCTGGCTCCAAAGGCCTAGGTAAGGTTGGAGGAGGAGTAGTCACAGGCAAAGGGATGGTAGTAGGAATCGAACCCAGTTGGGATGAAACCGAAAGTAATTTGGCCAATGCCGGGTTCTCTAAAAGCCTCTGCACCACACGATCCACCTCGACGTCTGAAAGGGTCCTAGACGAACAGGTCAAAGGGACCGAAGGAGCCACAGATCTAAGAATTGGAGACTTCAACACCTCAGACACCGGCGCCAACTCAGAGGGTTGGCTCCGAAAACATTGGTTCGGTGCACGGCTCCGAAGACATAGGACCACGACCGCACCTTAACAGAGGTGCTCGGAACCGAGGGCCTGGGTTGTGAGGACACACTTGACGACTTCGACCCTTTCGAAGACTTGGACGTCTGGTCAGTCTTATCCAAGGCTTCCTGAAATTCAGGTTTCAACAGTCCTCTATCAATTAGCTTTCTTCTCCTTTCAAGCAATACTCTGCCACTAAAAGAGTGGCAGATAGAACAATCCTCCTGTAAGTGCACAGGTCCTAGACAATATACACAGGACACATGATTGTCCGTAATAGACATTTTCTGCCCACAGTCACACCTCTTGAAACCTGACTTACGTTTCTCTTTTTGGTCAGACATATTAAGCAGCACACAACTATCAGATCCCTGATAACACAAAACAAAAATGGCACTATAAGGAGTTCAAAACTGTTGAACTTTCTACCATCACCCAATTATCTAAATATTTTTAGCAAAAAGCACACTATCTAAAGACTAAGTATAAGGGATAGGGAAATCAAGTTGACAGAGCCCTGTTAAACTATATGAGTGAAGCACAGAAGTGCCTAAACGAAAACGAGGGCAAGGCCCAAGAGCAACCACTCCAACAACACAAACACAGCTAAAATCCACACAACAAGAGGGACACAGCCCTAAAAAATAACAGGAACAGATTATCTATCAATTAGAATATTAAGTCCATGAAATATATCAGTACAAATTGTCAAAAGACAGAAAAAAGAATTATACTGGCCCGAGCTCTCTGGAGAACTTGCGATCCATTACAGCGGCAAACTAGATCTGGGGTTAGTCAGACAGCATCATGGGATAGGGACTGCGCCTCGAGCTACTCAGAGATCTTGAGCTTGGAAAGCGGCTGGCTCAGAGCCGATCCACGTGTAAGAACAAACGGCGAGATTGAACAACTTCACATCTGTAGTTTTCAATTTTCTTCAGAGTAACAACCATGCAATACTGCTGTGTCTTCATCCCCAAAGAAAGTGGTTCCATTATGAATCGTTGTGTTATGTCTGGTCAAATCTATAGCTAGATGAGCACAACCAGCTATAGGTTTATCCATATGCAAAACACAATATAAACGGTACTGTTCTCTACTCAAGTAGGGGACTACCACCCCTAACACCCATATATATAGATGTATAGATATAGATACACATGCACATGCACACACGCACACACACACATACACACACTAACTTCATATGTGGGAAAGTGACAAAGACAAAAACTGTCAATCCGTGCCAAAACACTAACTAACAGAAACAGCACCAACAATGCTTTTCAAAGAGAACCTGCAATGAAGTATAACTTGCCAAGTTATGATCACTGAGTTGCAATCCTGTCCATGACAGACTAGGTTAAAGGCAAGGAAGTCAAAAATAATATACATTTCTGTATACAAGTGATATTTTATCTTTTTTATATTTTCCTCTTTTTCTTTTGGCTGCTCCCATTAGGAGTCACCACAGCAGATCATCTGTTTCCATTTCTTCTTGTCCTCTGCATCTTGCACTGCTACACCAACCAACTGCATGTCCTCTCTCACCACATCCATAAACCTTATCTTAGGTCTTCCTCTTTTCCTCTTACCTGGCAGCTCCATCCTTAGCATCCTTCTCCCAATATACCCAGCATCCCTCTTCAGCACATGTCCAAGCCAATGCAATCTCACTTCTCTGGCTTTGTCTCCAAACCATCCAACCTGAGCTGACCCTCTAATATACTAATTTCTAATCCTGTCCATCCTCGTCACACTCAATGCAAATCTTAATATCTTTAACTCTGCCACCTCCAGCTCTGACGGTTGCCTTTTCGTCAATGCCACCGTCTCCAACCCATATAACATAGCTGGCCTCACTATCATCTTGTAGAACTCCCTTTCACTCTTACTGCTACCCGTCTATCACAAATCCCTCCTGACACTCTTCTCCACCCAGTCCATCCTGCCTGCACTCTCTTCATTACCTCTCTTTCACACTCACCATTATTCTGAACTGTTGATCCCAAGTATTTAAACTTATCTACCTTTGCCAACTCAACTCCCTGCATCCTCACCACTACTCTGTCCTCCCTCTCATTCACACACATTTATTCTGTCTTAGTCCTGCTGACCTTTATTCCTGTCCTCTCTAGAGCATATCACCACCTCTACAGGGTCTCCTCAACATGTTCCATACTCTCAGCAAAGATTATAATGTCATCCACAAATATCATAGTCCATGGGGACTCCTGTCTGATCTCGTCTGTCAACCTGCCCATCACCATTGCAAATAAGAAAGGGCTCAGAGCTGATCCTTGATGTAATCCCACCTCCACCTTGAACGTATCCTTCAGTCCAACTGTAGACCTCACTACTGTCACACTGCCCTTGTACATATCCTGTACCACTCTTAACATACTTCTCTGCCACTCCTGACTTCCTCATACAATACAACTCCTCTTGATGCACCCTGTCATATTTTTTCTCTAAGTCACAAAGACACACTGCAAATCCTTCTGACCTTCTCTATACTTCTCCATTAACACCCTCACAGCAAACATTGCATCTGTAGTGGCATAAACCTGATATAACATATTTTTTCTTTAAAATCCAAGATGTAGATTTTTGAGGATGGTAATATTGATTGATTTATTTATTTATTTCAGTTTGTTAACCTTTGAAAGTCCATTGGGCCAAGGTAGCCCGTTTTCAATGGAGGCCCGAGGAGAAAAGCCCCAGACAGAAAGCTTACTAATGGTGTTAGACCTTTAATTGCGTCAGTAACATTTTCTGAAAAATTTATGAGAAAATATCAAACCAATTTGGAGATAAAAACATTTATACAGAGGAAGTAGAAACAGCCAGTCAGTAGTTTGGGAACAGTCGCTGGAAAACGGTCAGCAGTTAATGGGTAAAACAAGCCTCTTTATGTGAACAATAATCAACACTTTTGGGAAGTTTTGCTCTTTGATTTATTTAACACTTGCACAAATCTCTACATTTAGAAAAGCAAACTTCCCAACATACCTATATTACCACTTACCAGAATTCAGAATGGGCAATTAAATGCCTTAGAAAAAGCCATACATATTAATAATCTGTAAAGTAATTATGCAATAATTTGCAGCACAGTGCAGCACTGATTAGTTCAAGATAATTGACTGTGTTGGTAGCTGGCATCCCATGCTGAAGACAACTCCTAATGTGCATCAGGGTTAATGATCTAAGTTATTTAGGGGTGTGAACCATACAGAAAGCAAGATTTTAATGAGCCAATGTTTTAAAATAACATGAAAGAAGAATAAACTGTCTTACATAAAACTTAGTTTGAAGGTTAGAACACAGGATTAAGTTCCTTTCATTTTAAATTATACTTTAATAAATCTCAAACTATTACAGTGTGCCATGTGATAACCTTTAGAAAGCTTCAAAAATAAAGTTCATAAAAAGGAATTATCTTTCTATCTTGATGTGAATTTTCCTTTGAATATGACATCCTGTTTTCTCCAAACAACCACTATGGTTCTTACACTCTAAAGCACGGAGAACATAGTGGAATAAGTAATTTACTACTGCTTTCTAGCTAGCCAAGAGCTAATGTTATTATCCAGAAAATCTATACCAATTCCCCACCCCTAACTCATTTATTATTTTCATGGCTAAGCAAGTTTATTGCACAGTACAATAGAAAGACAGAATGGCATAAGTATCAAGTCATACTTTGAATAATGCGAAATAAAATAAAATGGCAAAGTAAAATACAGCAAATTGGGAGTACTTCACTTTTGAAGAAAGAAAACAAACAAAAAAAAAACCCCACTCTCACACCCTAGCAGAGTTTCCCTGAAGAAGGCTTCTGCTGAGTTACCAGTTCCATTTTCTTCAGTAAAGTACCACACTGTTTTAGTTCATTCTCTACATTAATATATTCAACTGCAGATCAGAGGCTGGCAGTTGTCTTTTCTTCATAAAGTCAAAGTTAGGCTGTGATTTCAAACAAATACTGCTTGCAAGACATAGGTCTAGCCAAAGGCAAAAGTGCCTTCGGAATCAATGAAGATTTACAACTCTGCAGTATAAATATTTATCGCATAAAAGACAAAATAAAATGTGGAATCAGGAAAGCAGTACCATCATTTGATAAGTAGATGGTTACAACTACATTATTCATAAACCAAAGCAATGCCAAAAAAGAAAAGCCTTTCCCCAGAGTAAAATGCATCCAGTATTTGTATTGCAGAATCAATAAACATAAATAACCATCATCATACAGGAAATCATTTGTAGATATTATATGCCAAACAACAATTATAAATTATACAAATTATATATAAATTATAAAAAGAACTCTGACACTTGATTCCCCTCTTACAGTGCACTAAGTACATCATAAATAACATTTAATGGTGTTCATCTACATACAGACAGCAACACAACTTGTATACACAATTACATATGTGACCTTGCCAAAATTTAAAAAATTTAAACAAAAACACAACTTAAATAATCTACAATCACTGCTTGCCACATGCTGTAATGAAAATGAAACACTGATATGAATAAGTAAGACTTAAACTTTACAAAGCTACTAATGTAGCCCGGCTTGTCAAAATGCACATCTTGTAGTTGTCCAACAACCTATTTAAATGTCATAAAACTATACACATAAAAATAATATTGAAATACATTACTTTCCAGTAATTTTTCTTGATATTAAATCCACAGCACATGTTTTCCATGCATTTTTCATGTGGTTATCTAGATCTTTCAGCAACAACAAATCTGGCTACAGTAATGCTGCCAGCAGATTCAGTTTCAAACACAGAAGCAACTTCTAAACCAAAAACTTGAAATATCATTCAGGGCAAAAAGCCTTATAATACTTATCTTGCATCTTCTATTCCACTGCTAGTGAGGATATTACTTGCAATTACAGATTCCACTAATCCACCAATCATAACTTTTGACAAGCAAAATAAAATCTCTGAAAGTGGTACAGTAGAACCCAGAAAACAAAACAAAACAAAAAAAAAAGAAAGAAAGAAAGCAGAGGAACAAAAAGACGTTTTCACAGATTACAGATATTTTTAGACTATTGAGTTTTATGACCATTTTATACCTTGCCAGATCACACCTCCTCTCTAAAGGGGGGCCATAGTCATCCTGGAGTAAGTTTGTGAATATCCATCCAGTCATCTAGGTTATGTTTAAAGAAAGTGAGTACCACTCCTTAACACACAGGAGAAATTTATTCCAGAAGTTAGGGACACACTGAGATAAAAACTTGTCCCTCTACCATGTTTTAGTCATTTGTTGGGGATCAATTAAGTGCCTGGTTCTTGTACTGGTGGACTGGACTTTAGTCTGACTGTAAACCATTAACACCCACGCCCTCCAGAATGAGCTCTCCCTCTTAAACTCTTAGTGTACTATAAATGGGCTCAAACCAAATGCTAAAATTGTAGTATCATCACTTTTGGTAGACAATCCCTCCTCTCACTGCACTGTCTGTAGTCAAAAGACTTCTAAAAAATGAAAATGTAGTTGGAGACTTAAGTGCTTGGATTGAAAGCTCAATCTCTTTTGACCATCATGTAACAGTGGTTGAAAGGACATCCTTTTATTTAGCTCAGCTAAGAGACAAAGGAATATCAAAGTCTAAGGAGGTAATCACTCCCTTATATTCAGCAATGATAAGGCCAATTATCAAGCAAAATTTCCCTTTTGAGATTTATCTTACTAAACGTAACAAACAATTAGAGCGCTCCCAAAGGTTCCTAATCAAAGATTAAATGCTTAAACTCCCTGTGCTGTCAAGAGAGGCTGGAAGCTCTATCCTTTATTCGCTGTCTTAAAGACTTTCGAGGTGTGATCTCTATCTCACTTACTGCACCATTACAGACCTGATTGTCCTGAACCTCTTGTTATTCTCTAAGTCCAATATCTTCATCAATATTAGAATCAAAGAAGTAAGGCATCAGCAGATAAAATATGATTGGGGAATAGGTTTATAACTCAGCACCTCCCAAACCTCTGGAATAAACTTACCCTACATGTTAAGCACTGCTACTCATAATCTTCCTTTAAACATACAGTAGAGGACTGGATGGGTATCTACAAATTTACTTTAGGATTCATCAATATGGTCCTCCTGGAGAGAGGAGGCGCTGCCTGAGGGAAGGTGCTGGTAAGGCACGAGACTCTGTGGCCTTGGAATATCAATAAATCTAGGAGTCTTTGAAGTGATTTTTACAGCCTCAGATAAGGACAGTTTAGTATGATTGGTGAAGTATCGTGTTTGAAGTGTATGAACCTTGCAGAACAAGTTTTTACTATGAGGGAAGAAACCAGATTAATTAGGTATTTACACCTTTCACTGGTGGAATTACTAATAGGGAGAATAACCTGTGATTATACGGCAGTTAGAACTCTGTTTCAGGAGACCTAGTGCTAAAAGACTGGCAAGAGAGGTGAAACTAGTAGGCTGACCTTCTGTCTTGTCTACTACTTATGGTAAAATACACAAAATACACAGAAGGTCCTCCACTGAACTGTATTCTTGTCCCAGAGTTTGCAGATTTTAAAAGTAATATAGAAAAAAGGGTTTGATACTTCTAGGTTTTGAACTGTACCAATCAAGCAGGAACTGAGGAAGATATGTATTAAACCAAGCCTGCTATAAAACAGAAGAAAGGTTTCCAAACATGAAAATCTTAAACACATAACTCAGTAATTTAGTTAATGTGAATACCCCAAATGGAATTGTGATTTTTTTTTTATTATGCAGAAGATATGCTTCTATATCAAGCATGCAACTCCATAAGAGGGAGTGCATCACAAGCCCTGGGATAGAAAGCAAAATGTATTAGTTGGCTTACTTTTAAAAGAGTTCTAGTGAAAAATAAACATTAATTTATTATACTTAATGTAATAACATTAATCTATGTATCAAGAGATCACATTCTCAATTAAAAATGAAATAGGCTTTATGGCTCAAGGGTTTTAAAAATAAAATACACAGACTCTTCCTTTCTCCCTTAAAAAGAGGAATCAAACATGACCTGCCATAATTTCTAGAGTTAAAATAGATCCATTCTCATCTTTAGAACTAGCAATAGCTCAATTTAAGAAAAGAACTGCAGTAATGACACTCGACGAGTAGGTTTCTCTTGTTTTACCTTCTGAGCATGCTCCATTAGCTGTACATTCAGAACACACAACAACACCTTACCTGGAAGCAGACCACCAGCAAGAAAGCAGCTTGGTGTACACCACAGCAAACTGTGAATACCTCACTTGTGTTTGGGCTTTGAGTTTTTGAAAGAGTTTTAAATAATGTATGTGGGTCATAACACTGGAAAAGAGTGGAGGAGATTGTACCAGTCATGACTAGCACACTTACACATAAAAGTGGGTAGTGTTTTGGAAACAATCTACAAAGATATAACCGCATACATTTATTTACTTTTATTTATCCTTTGTTGCCTGGTTTAGTCCCCCTAGGCTAGTAACCTCTTTTCAGGGGAGACCCACGGTAGTAATTATACTATTATGGGAAATTTGGCCAGGGCATCAGGGAATTTCCCCTACTCTTGGTAGTCAGGGGAAGGGTTTGTGTGTTACACCTCCTGACTTCCTGTTTTCTGTCCAGGTGCAGAGGTAGCCAGAAGGAACAGGGAGAAAATATGACTGATTCAGCTTTTGCTGAAAATGGAGTGAAAATTGCTGAAAATGTAGTTGAAATAGTAGAATCACTACCAGAAGTTTTTTCTGATGATGTGGGTGCAGAAAAAATAGTGACATTGGAGGAAAAGGAGATTGTAACTGTGACTGAAATGGATTCAGAGGAAAACTTTCAAAGGAGATTGGTTGAAAGAGAGGCGGTTACCTCTGAAAAATGAATATTTACAACCCTTTGGACAGGTATGAGGTTTGGGACTCTGTCATAGCACCTCTGGGTGTCAAAGCAAAAGAGATAAGAGCATTTATTTTAATTAATAAACAGACTTTTTGTGACTTGATATTTGAGACTCGGTAGGCCATGGAAAAATTTTTGGGTGCATATGAACAAAAGAAAAAAAAATATTTATCCATGGTCAAAATATGTGGTGCAAGCTTTTTACAGACAAACAAAAAAAGAATAATGATCCAGTTTAGAAATGAAGCTGAAGCAAAAGAAAGAACATTTGTTCACTATTTGTAAAGATGTAATGAACACTACAAAAATATATGATGAAAGAGGACTATGGACTGGGAGATGGGAATGTGGAGTAATACTGAAAATGAAAAATGATAATGTTAAGCATATACCTAGTATTATTAATGTTCATGGTAATAGGGGTTTTATAGGTTCATAGGATGATACTAGGCTACTGGCCCGGAGGCCTTATAAGCCTAGTCAAGAATTTCACCCATGTTCTCACAAAATCAGCACCTGTTTTCCCTGTCCAGCAGGGACACAGGTGGGATCCCAGGGGTACATTTTGTTTCCCATCCAGTCATCCAGGTTCCTCTTAAAGAGGGCAAGTGAGGTACTCTGCTTGACATGGAGATGGAATCTATTCCACAGATGGGGGAGTCATTGGGACACAAATCTATCCTGCCAACAAGTTCTATTACTAATGTCACAGACCAGGTTGAGGCCTTGCATGCAGATTGTGTGAGTGGAGTTTGACTTATGGATATGCAGCAACCCCATCAAGGTTGAGTCTGAGATGGCCCTGTATGTCAGACACAGGTCACCTCTGAGCAGTCTGTATGAGACTGAGGACAGGGATTTTAGCTTATCTGTATAGGAGAGGTGTTTGAGATCCTGGATTTTCCTGGTCAGGAACCTCTGTGGTCTCTCCAACTGCTGCATGTGCTTGGCAAGGTACATGCTGAAGGGGCCACTATACTCGATAATGGGTTTGATAAGGGAGGAGTACAGGGATGTTATCACCTCCTTGTCCTTGGATGACATACCCTTAGTTTTGTGAAATACAGGGTCAACCAATGACTTGTTATTTTTGTGGGAAAAAATTATCATTTAATCAATGAATGTGATAAAAAAAATATATTTGTTTGGTAAAACATGGCATAATGCAAAAAATGCAATTTAAAGTGGAAAAAATGTGGCGATACTGGTCATTCATGGCTAGAATGTGAAATTAATGTGCAAGAAAATGAAAATGTCGTTATACAGGAGAAAGAGAGAACAAATGTGTTATACAAGAACATGTACAAAAAGAAGCGACTGGGAAAGAGATTATACATGAAGTTAAAGAAAGTAACAAGGAAAAAGAAACAGAGGAGACAAGTGAGGAAGAAGCTGATTGAAGCACAGTAAGAAATAAAAATAATTCAATAGGGGAAAGAGTTAAAGAAAGAAAAAGAAAATTCAAAACATAATGCTTAGAGAAAATAAGAAATGAATGGGGTAAATATTTTATTATACTAACTGTTCTTAAACGCTGAAAATATTAGCTTTAAATGTGAACAGTATGAAAAATATTAAGTGTAGAATAGGTATATTACAATGGTGCGCTACAGTAGATGCATATATTGTTTAAAATATATCAGATTATTAACAGAGGAAGAAGGAACACAAACTGAAAAACTTTGGAGTGATGCAGTAGTTTGGAACATGGGGAAAGAAACATGCTCAGGCATATGTATATTATGTCAAGAAAGCATTAAAATATTAGATACAATCATAGTGGAACTAGGACAAATTACGTTAATAGACTTGAAATGGAAAAAATGTGTGTATAGAATTATAGCTTTTCATGCATATATAACAAAAAAACAGAGAGAAAGAATGCTAAAAATATTTTTGAATATGTATGTATAAATATGGCCATTATGGTGGTGGTAGGTGATTTTAATTGTAATTTAAGAAAAAAATAAGATGAATTGTGATGTTAAAATGGTTAAAGAAATTATGAGAAGTAGAAAGTTAAGTGTATAGGAGAATAACCACTGGAACTACAAAAAGAATGAAATTAGGACAGAACTTGATTATTTTTATATCTGATAGTTTAAAAGTTATTAAAATAGGAATTAAGTATGCTGGATTTTCAGATCATGTGGCTATATGGGTTAAAGTACAGGAAAATGTAGACTATATAAGAACAGAACTTATGGAATTGTGGAAAAATCATATGAATATAAGAGAATTTTATGAGAATTGGACTCTTTGGTGGCTTCATTTTAAACATAAATATAAAAAAGTATTTTAGAATGTATAAGGAAGAAAAGAAGAAAAGAAAAAAGAGAGATACAAGATATTAAGTCAAGAAACATTTAGAGACTTGGTAGATAAGAAAATTCCTTTTATGAAAAAGAAAGAGAAATATATAAAATTAATCAAATTAAAATTAACAACTTGTTATATAAACAAAAATATTGTTTACAAGGAAAGAAAGAAGAGGTAGCACCATATCTGAGTAAAATGATAAAAGTAGGAAAAATAATAAGAGAATTAAAAATAAGGAAGGTAAGCAAATAAGACTGCAAGAAGGAATATACAAAATAATTAAAGAATATGCTTTGGAATAATTAGTTAAAAGAGAAGAAAACATAGAACAAATTTCTAACAGTGAAAAATTTAATCATGAAGATAATGAGTATTTAGAACAAAAAATAACTATGAAAAAATTCAATTAAATTCTAGAAGATATTAACAGGAATTCTGCAACAGGTTTGGATGGAAATTAATATGGTATGTATAAAGAAATGAAACAGTGGCAAAAATAATTTTTATAGAAGTTATAAATGAATGGTTAGAAACTGGAATTAAAGAGAAGTAGATATGTACAGGAGTTACAAAAATTTATATTTAGATAAGAAAATAAAGAGGAGATAAAAACTGGAGACCTACAACACTGAATAATATGGATTATAACATTTTTATGAGAATAATAACAAAAAGTTTACAAAAATGGATAAAATATATGACCAAAATGTATTTGGGAAGAAAAGGAAAAAAAGTCAAGAGTTTTTTATGAATAATAAGAGAAATGGATGATGATATCATAAATAAAAATGTAGAAGCGAAAGTTATGATAGGGGATATAAGTAAAGCCTCTGATAATATTCAGTATAAATCATTATGGGGAACTTTGCAGGCATATAATATAAGCAAAAAATATTACAAGTAATAAAATCTGTTTATGAAAGGAACTACGTGAAACCAAATGGATGAATTGGGGAAGAAATAAAAGCAGAATGTGGAATAAATCAGAGATGCCCAGCTAGTAGTGTAATTTTCTCATTAGTTATGACTGTAATAGTGAATGAAATTAATAAAATATCAAGTAGGGGTGAATACAAAATGATGAAGGAAGTACAATTGCCAATAATGTATAATTATGTGGATGATATTGTAGTTGTTGTGTCTTTTGGCTTTTCCCAGTTAGGGGTCGCCACGCGGAACTCCAGTCCGCAAATGATTGGCAGTAGATTTTTTACATGCTGAGTTGCCAGCCCTGACGTACAACCTTCAACGAAGGTACGCCCATTCACACACGTCTCCACACAGAAGATGCTTTAGCTGAGAATCGAACAGGATGTCTTACTGTGAGGCGATAATGCTACCCCAGCACCACCACCGCAGTTATGATATTGTAGTAATTGTTAAAAATACAGTATGGATGGAAAAAGTAAATGAAAATTTAAGTATAAATTAAAAAAAAGAGTTTAAGTATAAACAGAGAGAAAAGTAAAGGATTTGGTTTTAAATTAAGTATGCTGGATTTTCAGACCATGTAGCGATACAGGTTAAAGTACAGGAAAATGAAGAATATGTAAGAATAGGAAAAGAATAAGGAGAATCAATGAAAAGGAATTAGATTTAGAAGAGAAAAAAGAACTTATGGAATTACAGAAAAAATCATATGAATACAAGAGAATTTTATAAGAATTGGACTCTTTGGTGGCTTAATTTTAAACAGAAATATAAAGAAGTGTTTTAGAATATGTAAGGAAGAAAAGAAGTAAAGAAAAAGAGAGATACAAGATATTAAGTCAAGAGACATTTAGAGACTTGGTAGAGAAGAAAAATTCCTTTTATGAAAAAAAAGAGAAATATATAAAATTAATCAAATTAAAATTAACAATTTGTTATATAAACAAAAATATTGTTTACAAGGAAAGAAAGAAGAGGTAGGACCATATTTGAGTAAAAGATTAAGAGAAGGAAAAATAACAAGGTAATTAAAAATAAGGAAGGCAAGCAAATAAGACAGCAAGAAGGAATATACGAAATAATTAAAGAACATGTACTGGAATTATTTGTTAAAACAGAAGAAAATATAGATCAAATTTATAAAGGCAAAAAAATTAGATAATGAGTATTTAAAACAAAAAATAAAGGAAGAATCAAATGAAATTCTAGAAGATATTAACATGAATTCTGCAACAGATCTGGATGGAAATGAATATGGTATGTATAAAGAAATGAAACAGTGGCAAAAATAATTTTTATAGAAGTTAAGAATGAATTGTTAGAAACTGGAATTAAAGAGAAAGAGGTATGTACATGAGTTATAAAATTTATATTTAAAAAGGAAATAAAGAGGAGATAAAAACTGGAGAGCTTTAACACTGAATAATATGAATTATAACATTTTTATAAAAATAATAACAAAAAGGTTACAAAAAATGGATAAAATATATGACCAAAATGTATTTGGAAGAAAAGGAAAAGAAGTTAAGAGTTATTATGGATAATAAGAGAAATGGTTGATATCATAAATATAAATGTAGAATCGAAGGTTATGATAGGGGATATAAGTAAAGCATCTGATAATATTCAGTATAAATCATTATGGGGAATTTTGCAGGCATATAATGTAAGGAAAAAAATTACAAGTAATAAAATCTGTTTATGAAGGGAACTACATGAAACTAAATGTAAATAGCTGGACTGTGGAAGAAATACAAACAGAATAGAGCAGGGCTGCCCAGCTAGTAGTGTAATTTTCTCATTAGCTATTATAAGATTATGCTCAACAAGGTTTTAAGGTTGAATGTAACTTTGCTACAAATATACAACATAAATAAGGAATAAAATAAAGCTTGCTTAAATGTAGAAATAGAGGTTAGTAATATGTGATTGGCATCCATACTAAATGACTGTGGCTTAAAAAAATAAGGAACTTGCTTATGAGTGTATTACACACACATCAAGAATGCTGACTTTTTACAGACATGACAAGAATGTAATTTGCTTTCTTTAAAGAACTGACAACAGGACATGTTTTCTAAGAAAGTTTAAAAATATGCTTTTCTAATCCACAAGGCATTTCCTTGAAGACAGTTTACTTATCAGCATTTGCACAAGAACAGATGTGTCAGCATTTGCGTCATCGAAGCAGTATCTTTCCAAAACCAAGAGGGTGTGTTTAACTACAAATATATATAAAGTCTGTATTAAATCTAGTTATGTTAGGGGTATGGTAGGGACACATTTGTCCTGAGGTAAATGTTATATCTCTCACATCATCTGTACTATATGAGAAGTAAAGTAGAACATTTTCTGAAGCTGTAACAGAAGTACATGTGGTTTATTATAAAAAGTTATTGGTTACTGTTCTTAAAGAGAGGTGCTGCAAAGTACATTCTCTCATCAGTGTATATTCTGCAAGTTTCTGTATGCAACAGACTGTGAATGCAACTATAACCAGACTTTGATTTCAGCAGAATCCAGCCAGCAAGACTGAGTGTCTTAAGAAGACTTCAAATCCATCACAGTAAGCATCAGAGTAACAGCAGAGAGTTTTAGCACTTATAAAATTAATTTTTCAATGGCAAGCCCACCTGCATTTGAACCTAAAATCTGCATTCGAACACAGACAGAGTGATGGTAAGCCCTGCAGAGGGTTACTTCAGTCAAATTGCAGTAACTAACATTTGTACGTATGTGTAAATCCTAAACAGAAGTATTCCAGTTTATGCAGCTTGCAGTAGTAAAGTTTTTTAGATGTCTACATCCGGAGTGAGACTGAAGTTCAAGTCGCAGTGCCATAAATTCTCCAAGAAAAGGTGTACATCTACTTATACAGCAGTCTGCTGCCTGTTGTGTTTCCCCAACTTCTCAAGTGTCTTTGAAAAATTTCCAACCATCAGCAACAACAGCCTGATCACCTGTTTTCTTGCTAACTGGTAAGACTTTTTTTTTACGTCACATTTTTTAGTATGGATGCTATTCGACAGTTTGGATATTAGACAGTTTGCATATTATTAGACAGTTTGTATATTATTAGACATTTTGGATGTTATTAGACAGTATGGATATTTTCAGACATAATTCAAGCAAATGTAAACCAAGCTTTAGTAAATTACAATGTTGGTATACACAGCACATTAGTAAATGTAAAACAGTAGGGCAGGTTGATAGTAAGGTATTATGCAAATGTATTACAATATTTGACTGGTATCTCAAAGAAAACCATGTGGGGTATGACAAATGTTTATTGTGTGATTCAGATGTTAAACTGTTATGTCCTGTCACCACACATAAAAGGTTTATTTCAGAGTTACAACAGGAGTCAAATCAGTTACTGACAGGACCTCTAGTACATTTTGTTACAAAATAATGTAATAAACTTCTAAGAGACAGACACAATGAGTTCAGGAAGTTTAGACAAGTTATACAAACATTTTTTCAAAAGTGCATAGGAGTTTCAGATTCAGCAGAACAAGTTCATGAGAAATATCAGGCAGACCATGAGGAAACTCTTCAACAACAGTTACAAGATGAAGAAAACAGATTAGCTAAACTGACAGAGACTGACTTCCTACATACATTGGAAAGAGCAGGAAACTACAGCTGATCTTTACAAAAGAGATACATTTTATAATATGTTTGTGTTTTGAAAATGGTTAAGCATACATGGTAAAATACAAATCATTCTCAAATGTTTAAAACTTCCATTCAATTAAAGCAAGATATTTATCAGTACTACAGTAGAGTAGAGAGCATGACTGCCATTCTCATAGCATAGTCAAAAGGTAAACAAAACAGTTCTAGTGTATACAAATTAAATAAAAATAGTTAATAAGAGTAAAGATTTAAAGTCACAACAGTGACATGCTTGTATAAGGATTTAAAGTGACAAGACTGACATGCATGTATTTAATTTTTATACAATGCACAAGAATAACAGGCAGACAACAGCAAATATAAATATAAACATGGGTTAGTTAAGCTAATATCTATTTACTTTTTACATTTTTTATAATTGTATAGTAACACCAAACAGTTAAAGTTCTGAATTTTAAAAAGAAATAAAACCACAGATGGTATTAGTCAAGCAGTCTTTGTAAAATGCATGGCAGGGCAGTTAAATAAAAGGATTAACTATGGTCTACAGTGTGTGAAATGTGAGCTCAGACCTCCATAGACTGGAGGAATAGTTACAAGAAATGTTGAAAAGATAAGATAAGAAACAAGACTGATTGCCAGACAAGTAGCTTGAGTTTTGCTAAAAACCTGTTGTTATTAAAACATAATGGTTAAAATGTTCACATGCAACATTATTTGGTAATTATAATAAAACATCACAATTGTGCATATATGTCACTGATAAAAATAAAAAAAAAACAGTTACATCAAGTATAGCCAACAGATGGGTTACAGTATACATACAGTTCAAATAAAGTATACAGCAGGGTACAAATAACAACTATTAGAAGTAGACAGCAAAGGCAACAGAAAAGATGATCAAATCAGACAAAGGTCTATAGTTTAATAACCTAATAAAGCAAATGTATAACCAAAGTGTTGGGCTGACATACATTATAAAGCAAATAAACAATACTGCAGTACTACAGGGGGAAGGGTACTTTCTCAGTTTTACACTGACTGTGTGAGTAGTATTGCAAAAGGGTCTAAAATAAAGCTACAGAGAAGAAATATCTCATTCCTACTTGACAATACTCTTTCAGGGGGGATGGGAAAACAGGTATTAATGCATTAAACAGATTAAACCTGACAGGATAATATATTTTACAAGTTGCTAATAGCTATCATTCTAGTTATTATTGTATTGTTTAGTATTACATTGTATTTACAACCTGTTAAACTGTAAAGCTATACAAGAGATGACTTAAAATTGCTTTATTAAAGCTATACAAGAGAAAGTAAAGATATGTAAAAAATTGAACAAGAATGGTCACTATTTTTTAATATGTTTTTGGCAAGACAATGTTGGTATGCAAAAAACATAGTTGCCGCTGGTGGCAATTTCACTAGATACTTCTAAAGAGACATAAGAATTTTCCAAGATTTTGCTTGATGTTAATGTTACTAAATTTGTAAAATTGGACTAAATGTACTTTACAGTCTTTGTATCTACAAATACAAAATAATTCATGCAAATGAAATTAGTGTCTAGCAATGAATATGTGTGAAAAAACATGTTTAAAAAAATTGGGTCCAGGATAGTTGCTAGATTGAAATGCATGAATAGCAAACAGTCTGTGTAAATACATACTGTACAGGATACATTGTAACAAGTTCAAAAGTAATTTGTCAAGTTGTAATTTTATTACTAATTGTAATTTTATCACTGGATTTTAGACCATCATTTTGTCTGTACTAGTATTGGATACACCAGTTAAAGGAAAATTGTATTAAAATATTGTACTCATACAGCTAATGGACTAATATGTACATAACATTCTTTAGTATATAAATCATGTTTTTTTTAATACTCAAATATTAAATATACTGAAATAATTGCATTTAAATATTTATTATCTAAACCAGGTTCAGTACTTTATGTTCACTTCACTGTCAACCAAGATGTTAATGGGCAGTTCAGAGACATGACCACAATGTTATGGTTAAAATGACATTGAAACTGTATATTTTCAGCAGTGTATAAATGCTTGGAGTAGCACATAGCTTTTGCCTCTTATAGATATTAGTCTATCTCTAATCTTTTGATATAAAATAATCAATAAAAGTAAAGAGTTAATTCAACAGGTGCAAAGAGTTAATAAAGAGTACTAAGTCATAAATTAAATTCTGTGATTGCAAAAGAATAAATTAATCAAGTTATTTTTATTTTATTTTATTTATTTTACATTTGTTAACCGGGGGTGTCTGACTGAGCCGAAAAGGCCCTTTTACAGCAGAGGCCCGGGGAGAAAAGCTCCACAAAGAAAAATTACAGACACATTTAGTTATTTAGACATGATCAGTATACACACAAATTACAGGAGACATGTTTTTACAATGGTATGTGGCACATAAACAGTTACAGTGGAGAGAACAAACAAAAAAATATTAATTTTAAAAATAAAGGTAATTAATAGATTTGTGGTGTACAGCTGAAATTTGGAACATAGGTAGAATACATACATAGTACACAGGTACAGTACATACATTGCAGATTAGCCAGTGTTTGTGAGTAAGATTGAAAACTATTATCAAGTGTATGTGGCACATAAACAGTTACAGTGGAGAGAACAAACAAAAAAAATATTAATTTTAAAAATAAAGGTAATTAATAGATTTGTGGTGTACAGCTGAAATTTGGAACATAGGTAGAATACATACATAGTACACAGGTACAGTACATACATTGGAGATTAGCCAGTGTTTGTGAGTAAGATTGAAAACTATTATCAAGTGCTCTAGATTTTGTATGTATGTGTTATCCGCTTTCACTAGCCTGGGGAGCAATCATGGCACTGCCAACTTTCCTTGAGATGTTGCCTGATGAGGTCTTTAAAGGAGGCGTTGGATGATGTGCTTTGAATGCTTGTAGGGACAGAGTTCCATTTTTTAGCCACTGAGCTACTATATAGTTCATCTCCAAAGCTATTGTAGCTGTTGGTGACTTCTAGTAGTAGTTTGCTTGATGATCTAAGAGGCCTTTTGGCTGAGTGATGTTGTACTAGGTTTTTAAGGGCAGGACACTTATTGGGGAGGTAATAGATAGAATGACAGAGGCAGAGCTGATTGTAGGTTAGGAGGTTGGGCAGTTCAAGCCAGTGGAGCTGTCTCAAAGCAGTACAGTGATGAGTTCTATATGAGCAATTTGCAGCAAAGCGGGCAATTCTGTTATAGCAGGCTTCCATTTTGCTTAGTTCAGTTTTGTTGAGATTAGTTAAAAAATAAAACTAAAGCAGACAGCTCATAACTGATAAAATATATTCACAGAATGGTCTGTAAAAGAAAAAGTTGTTAAATACATTCAGTTTTAGTAGTAATACTTGATATCATTGTATTAACTATGTACAATTGCATTTTGACTTGTATCAAAAGAAGACTAAAGATTTTGTTTCTTAATGTGTTTTCGTTAAAAAATAAAAAGATGGACTTGTAAGATTATGCTCAACAAGGTTTTAAGGTTGAATGTAACTTTGCTACAAATATGCAACATAAATAAGGAATAAAATAAAGCTTTCTTAAATATAGAAATAGAGGTTAGTAATATGTAATTGGCATCCATACTAAATGACTGTGGCTTAAAAAAATAAGTAACTTGCTTATGAGTGTATTACACACACATCAAGAAAGCTGACTTCTTACAGACATGACAAGAATGTAATTTGCTTTCTTTAAAGAACTGACAACAGGTCATGTTTTTCTAAGAAAGTTTAAAAATATGCTTTTCTAATCCACAAGGCATTTCCTTGAAGACAGTTTACTTATCAGCATTTGCACAAGAACAGATGTGTCAGCATTTGTGTCATCAAAGCAGTATCTTTCCAAAACCAAGAGGGAGTGTTTAACTAAAAATATTTATAAAGTCTGTATTAAATCTAGTTATGTTAATGGTATGGTAGGGACACATTTGTCCTGAGGTAAATGTTATATCTCTCACATCATCTGTACTATATGAGAATAAAAGTAGAACATTTTCTGAAGCTGTAACAGAAGTATGTGTGGTTTATTATAAAAAGTTACTGGTTACTGTTCTTAAAGACAGGTGCTGCAAAGTATATTCTCTCATCAGTGTATATTCTGCAAGTTTCTGTATGCAACAGACTGTGAATGCAACTATAACCAGACTTTGATTTCAGCAGAATCCAGCCAGCAAGACTGAGTGTCTTAAGAAGACTTCAAATCCATCACAGTAAGCATCAGAGTAACAGCACAGTGCTTTGGCACAATTAAAATTAATTTTTCAGCTATGAATGTAACAGTGAAAGAAATTTGACAAGTAGTTGTGGATACAAAATGAAGAAGGAAGTACAACTGCCAATATTGTGTAATTGCCAATAATGTATAATTATGTGGATGATATTGTATTAATTGTTAAAATACATTATGGATGGAAAAAGTAAATGAAAAATTAAGTATAAATTAAAAAAATTGGTTTAAGTATAAACAAAGACAAAAGTAAAGGATTTGGTTTTGAATGTATGATGGGAGGTATTGAGTTAAATGAAAATATATAGATAGATTGGGAATAATATTTTGAAGGAATGAATACAGACAATAACAATGGGATAATGTACTCAAAGAAGTAAAGCATATGGATATTTTTTGGAAATCATATAGCTTTTCTTGTTTATGCTGCCAACATCTATATGATTCCGATTAAGTATGAAAAGCAACTAATGATGATTATATTTTCTTTTATACAGGGTTCTAGACTGAATCCAGTCAAGAGAGGGATTATATATATGAAAGAAGACCATGGAGGCTTGGGTTTAATTAACCAGATAGTAAATGCATCTTTAATTTTATATAAGGTATTAAAAGGAATTATGAAGGAAAATAAAAACTTGATAGAAATGATACTAAGTTTTAAATACAAAGAACTGTGGGAAGGAATGAAAGTTAAAAAAAGATGTAGCATTGTGAATGAATAAATGAAAGAGTATCAAAACAAAATTGTGTGATGGAAAATAAAAAAGAATATATGTGAGAAAAATAGAAAGGAATAGTACTTAAGTATTCTGAAAGCATTTTATTTCATTGCTCCATGGAAATATTTAGAAATAGATAAGAAAAAAGCCATAATGATCAGATATAATAACTATAAAAAGATTAAAGAATGTAATGATTTTTTATGGAGATTGTCTATTACAAAATTGCCGGTTAAGGCAAATATGCCACACAAGAAAAAGAGGCTAGAATATGTAATAAGTGTGGAGAGTTTGAGACTACTGAGCATGTGTTTTTGAAATGTGAAAGAGTTAATAATTTGCAGAAAGAAATATGCAAACATAATAGGGTGAAAAGTTTGTTAAAATTTGAACAAATTAATATGGACATAACAGAATTTGGTTATTATGGCGCATGAAAACAGGAAGAAGTGAAAGAAAATAGAATAATATTTTATGTTTCATAGACTATAAGGAACGAGAGACTAAATGAAATTAAATACAATGGAAAACAGACTTTGACAAAGAATTTGGAGAAAATAATGTTTTGGTTGTGGATAAAACATTTGGGAGGAATGCTTAAACTGAAGTTTATAATGTATGGAGATTTGGTGTTTGTCTTTTTGGCTTTTTCCCAGTTAGGGGTCGCCACAGCAGAACTCCGGTCCGCTAATGATTGGCAGTAGGGTTTTTTTTATGGTGCCGAGTTGCCAGCCCGATGCCCAAACTTCAGCGAAGGCACGCCCATTCACACGTCTTTTGGAGGCCACTTGACTGCGGGGAGGACATGCAGACTCCACACATAAGGCGCTTCAGCCGTGAATCGAACAAAAGAACCTCTTGCTGTGAGGCAACAATGCTACCGCTGTACCACCACAGCATAATGTATGGAGATTTGTAAATAGATGTAAATAATGTAAATATGTAAACAATATGTAATGTATATATCAACAAAAAACCCTACTCATGAATGTTGTGAGTGGGACCCATTTTGGAGGAGCAATTTCTGTTTCTGTTCCAGAACAGAGATGGCCCGGAGAAACAGGGAGGCAGATGGAGACAGAGAAGGAGATGATGGAGTGATGAAATAAATGGTGGAGAAAGCAAATATCAAGACTGGAGAATGTGTGCAGGATTCTGAGGAAATGTTTAAAAGAAATGTGTTTGATGGAGATGAGTCAACAAATGGCGGATGTATAATTATAACCCTCCACTCAGGAGGGTTGCAGGATGATTTACTTAAAGAAATGGTGGTGCACAATGAGCCAGAAAATGAAGGCAATGTTTCCTGGGGGGATATTATGGAGAAAATACAAAATAAGGATGCAGAGACAATCCTGAAGAGCAGTGGTGAGATGGAAAAGAAAACATATGCAGAGAAACTAAAAGAAGGCCAAAGAAAATGAAAAATGGAAGTATGTGGTAAGGATTCAAAGTCAAGAAGACAAAGAAATTGACAGGTATGAAGTGTAAGACAATTTAATAGCTCCTTTTGGTGTAAAGGTACATGAGGTAAGAGCATTTATTTTTATTAACAAAAAGACATTTTGTGGCATTAGATTTGAGATTGTTTTTTTCAATGGAGAATTTTCTTGGAGAATTTGAAAAAAAGGAAAGAGTGCAACCCATGGAATCTTATGTGATAAAGGCATTTGACATAGAAACAAAAAAGAAAACTCATGTACAATTTCAAACAGAGGTAAAAAGAGAGACTTTTAAAGCACATTTTAAAACTTTATGTAAAGAAGTACTAGGCACTGCAAAAATTTATGACAAAATAGGTTTATGGACTTGTGGCTGGACTGTAATTATACATATACTACGCATGTCTTTTGGGAAAAGAATGGCATTTGATAAATAACTGTGACAAAAGAAAATGTTATATTTGTGGGGAAATTGCACATGATGCAAAAAATGTGAATTCAAATGTTATAAATGTAAAAAAATTGACATTTATGGATAGATTGCAAAAAATAAAAATAAGAGTAAGGAAAAAGAAAAATGAAGACAATGAAAAAAGAGAAAACATTTTGAAGTAGTAGAAACAGAAGAAAAATTAGAAGAGAAAAAATAATAAACAGGACATAGAAGAAGGTTCTGAAATAAGTGATAAAGACAAAAACTGGGACTTAGTAAAAGAAAAAAAGAATTCTAACAAAAGAGTTCTACTGGTAAAAGGATAACGGACATAAAAAAAATTTAAAGGAATAAGAACAAAAGGAAAAAGAAAGGAAATTGATGAAAATGAATATCTACAGCTAATAATTGGAGGTTGGTTTAATGGTTAAGATGTTTCACTCACAGACACATAGTAGAGTGTTTAATTCTCACTTTTGGCAGGAGAACTGGTTAAGCTTAGACTGGCCTATTAAGAAAGCTAGCCTAGTAATTAGCTATGAATTTATAAAACCATGAATTGAAGGAAAAGGGAAAACGAAAACTTCAAAGTCCTTTCTGTAAATATGAATAGTATTAAGAATACAGTAAGAAGAATAGGCATTTTGGAGTAGTGTAATACATGTGATGTAGATGTAATCATATTAGAAGACAAGAATTTTAACAAATGAAAAAAGATTGCAAACAGAAACTATGGGGAGGAAAGATAATCTGGAACTTATTAAATTAGAGATGCTCTGGAACTGCCATACTCTGTAGAAAATACAATAAATATATTAGATGCAACTTTAGCAAAAATGGGACGGTTAACCATTATGGATTTAAAATGGAAAGAACAGGTAACACAGAATGATAGCATTATATGCTTATACTAATTGTAAATAAAGGGAAAGCTTATTTCATCAGACTTCAGACTACGTAGTGATAACGTCAATATTACAATAACAGGAGACTTCAACTGTGACTTAAGAGGCAAGAGTAAATAAGAAAAATGTTAGAAGATATACAATGTGGTAAGTTAAAACTTTGGGACAAAATTAATAGATTTATAAAATGTGTATGTATAGAACTGAAATAGATTATTTTATAGTATCAGAAGGTTTAGTTACAGGAGAAGGGGAGGTAGTTGAAGCGGGATTCTCTGATCATCTTGAAATATGGCTAGAGATAAAGGAAAACAAGGAATATATAAAAATAGGCAAAGAGATAAAAAGGATAAATGAGAAAGCAGGGAATGAAGAAGGAAAGAGATTAGTAATATAGGTATGGAAAGATCATATAACTATGAGATCATATCATAAAAGTAGGTCTGAATGATGGATGATATTTAAGGAAAATATGAAAAATGTTTTTTACAGTGGCAATATGATGTGAGAAAAGCAGTGAAAGAAAAATATAAAAGAACATATACCAATACATTGGAAGATTTGGAACATAACAATAGAAAGTACTTTGGCAATACGTGAAAGAAATCAAGAAAAAATACAAGAATTATTATATAAGCAAAAATATTTTTACAAGGAAAAAAGAAGTATTGAGTTACATAAGCAGATTAGTAAAGGAAGATGGCAGTGTAATGAGGGAAATAAAAAATGTAAAAGGAAAACTAGATAGAGCTCAGCAAAATATTGTGAAGAGTGTGGTACAATATGTACAAGAATTGTTTAAAGAAAAAAGAAGAAAGTGAATAAAACATGGAAATTAAAGAGATTTCTTTAAATGAGCTAGATAACGTATTAGGATAAGTAAATATAGATTCAGCTGCAAGACCAGATGTAATATGGTATAAAACGTATACAAATTTAAGGGCCTGGCAAAAAAATATATATACTTTTTAAAGATTTTAAATGAATGGTTTAATGAAGGTTTTATCTATAAAAAACTATGTCATGGAATACTTAAACTCATATGGAAGAAGGAAGATAAAAGACAATTAAAAAGCTGGAGACTAATAGTACTGAATAATAAGATCTTTATGAAAATAATACAAAAGAGATTTGAAACTAAAATGGAAGATATTATGAAAGACAGTATATACAATATAAAGGGGAACAGTTGTCAAGAATTATTAATGACGTTAGAGGAGTTGCGAATGATATTATGAACAGAAAAGAAAAAGCAAAAATCATGATAGGAGACCTTAATATTTGACACAACTGGACATGAAACCATATGGAAAATAATGAAAGAATGTAATATACATGATAAAGTTAGGAAATTATGTATGTCAGCATATAGTAATAATAAAGTAAAAATATTTGTAAAAAGCATGCATACATATGAAGAGTGGTGTAAGACAGGAATGCCCACTGAGTTGTATACTCTTTGCATTAGTTATGAATGTAACAGTATGTGAAATAAATCAAAAAGTGAAGGAGGCTAGGTATATAACACCTGAAGGGTTAATAATTCCGGGTCTATATTAGTTCTCCAAAAAACCTTTCTACCGAACGCAACTTCATCGACCCGTATTCAGCAAAATTCACTTCCATGATTAACTGAATACTTAAAGGGCAAACAAATACTTTTCCAGCAACCCAACAGACTCAAATCTAACTAAACCAAACTCACCTACATGAGGGGGCAGCACCCCCACACCCCCCTAACTAAATATACCAACTCTGAGATCGCATTACAGTGGAGAAAAGGGCAAAGTTTTGTAGTTGGCCAACTACATCTTTGCCCTGCAAGTACTCAGCGAATTGCGGAAGTGAATTTCACTGAATATGGGTCGATGATGAAGCATTCGGTGGAAAGGTTTTTTTGTAGAACTGATACAGACCCAAGAATTCCAGTTCTGTTAACATATGCAGACATTATAATAATTGCAAAAAAAAAAAACCAAAAAAAAAAAAAAAAAAAACTAAATTTGGATAATAAGCAATAATTTGTACAAATGAGTGTCTAGAGGTGATGGGGTAGTTTTAAACAAAGAGAAAAGTAAAGGTTTAGGTCATTTAGTAAATATAATGTGTACATATTTTACAATGAATAAAAGAGCATAGTTAGCAAAGTGCATTACTGCAGATATTTTTTTCATTTACATGGGGTTCAAGATTAAACCCAGTAAAAAAAGGAGTTTTGTATGCAAGTAAAGAAGAAGGAGGTTTAGGGTTAAGGTATACACTGCTTCATTAAATTTGTACAAAGTGTTAAAGTGTACAAATGAAAAGATGAGAGATTAGCAGTAAAACTGTATAAATACAAGTATGATAAATTTGGGGGTATGGTAAAAAAAAGAGTAAAAGAGAAAAAGAGTGTATGACTGGAGAAATAAAATGTTACAAAGCAAAACTATTTTTGTGGAAAATCAAAAAAATTATGATATAGAAAAAGACGGAAAAGTATGGTATAAAAATGTAATGATAAAACTTTACTATGGAAAACCACAGGAAAATCGAACAAATGAAAAAAGAAAATAAAGATATAAAAAATAAAGCCAATGATGTTATCAGAAAGTGGAATGTCAAGATTTTTTGTGGAGACTGCTAATAGACAAATTGCCAGTAAAAGGAAATATGCCATGTAAAAAGATAAGTAATAGAATATGTATACATTGTCAAGAAGAAAAAACTATAGAGCATGTGTTTTTGAAAACTAAAAGAGTAAAAAAGTTATGGGGAAAGCTAAGTAAAGAAGATTTTTGTGAAGATATAAAACTAGTGGATAAAATAACTATGAATATGATTAAGTATGGATATTATAAGAATTAAAGTAAAGAATATGTTAAAAGAATAGATAAAAATTGGGATTATATGGAATGAAAGAATAAATGAAATTATGTTTAATGGTAAATGGATTTTAGCAACAATATTAAGTAAAACCAAATGGTGGATATGGAAAAGAAAGGAGTGGGTGATCTAATGGAGACGAAAATTTAGAATGATTGTAAAGGAAATTCTGAATATGTGTAAACAGATTTCTAAATCTATTTATTTTACATTTGTAAATATTTTGTAAATATATTTTTGTATACAAATAAAGGACCCCTACTCTTTTCGATAGGTGCTGTAGGATCTTTTATATCCACCTGAGTTACCACTAACTCAAACAGATGTCTCATCTGAAGGACGACACTCTCAGGAGTGTTGCACCCCCTTATGCTGCAATGCAGTGTCAGTAAACAATTTACATAGTATGGGGATAGAACCCACAGCTTTTTGCACCAAAGGTGAATGTGCTACCTGTTGCACCACTGACACTGCTATAAACTATAGACTCATACACATATGTGAGCACGTGCGTGTGTGTGTGTGCACATGCATTTCCACAGCAGACATAATCTGAAAGGTACTCAGGGTTAGAAGTTACTTGAGGGCAAGAGACTTGTAATCATTAGATGCAACTGGATAACTGAGCTACAGGTGCTATAATCTTTTCTAAATACATTTTCAATGGAGTAACAGTGTGCTTTCCTATATGACATTTGCTATTTCAGTCAGAAAAATAAGCATTTGATGGCATTATGGATGCTATAGCACATGGGAAATATGCAAGGAAGAAAGCAGTGGAGCATGATCCAAATTGATGATACACTGGAACTCATGTATATAATGATGTTCACGAAAAGGTTCATAGTTCATAGTTTAGTACTAAGCTAACTGCCCTTGCGAGCCATTTTAAGCCTAGCCAATTATCTCTTGTGAGACTCAAACCCTGCACCTTGTGCTTGTAAGGCAAACACCTTAGCCATTAAGCCACCCTCCCAACTAAAACAGCCTCTGCAAGGCTCAAACCCAGGACCCTGCACACCATAGCCAAAGTGATTTACCACTAACCCATGTGAGACATTTTTAAACAGTTCCTGCAAGGCTCGAACCCAGGACCCTGCACACCATAGACAAAGTGATTTACCACTAAGCCATGCCAGACAATGATCATTCACTTTCTTTGCTCCCTTATGCATCAGCAGTCATATGCAGCTCATTACTGAAGGGGCAGATGTGTCTGCAGGCTCTATGACTAATAGACTATTGTTTGTGCTTATAACAATGAACACTAAGCTAGTATGTGTTTCAGTGTATGTAAGTCCTGTGGAGTTAGCGAATAATGTTTTGGCAACAGGGTATGTTTTAAATATTTAAGAGTGTTCTGGACATCACAATGAAGATGCTGCTTGCTCATCCATGTAACACATTAGTTTCACATTTTGATTGTGTGTGTTATATTTTAGCATGTGTTGGTATTCACCTGGAACTATGCAAATGAGAGCCTAAGATTACACACCTTGGTGTGCCATTTTTAACAATGTGAATCACGGCTGCTCTTAACTCTGCTCTTCATGGGATGCAGCTCCATGGTTCATGTTCTTCCACATTCTGGGGGCTGTTGTGCATTACACAGGGTTGTAGTATTGGAATCATTCCATACATCAGTTCTCTGCACTGCAAATGAGCTTAATGACTATTATCCCAAAAGAGTAGACATGTAGGATGATTACAAAATGTCTATGGTCAAAAAATTAAAAAAAAAAGAAGTTATGTACTCACCATAATGTTCCATGTGTGTTGTCCATCTCACCTTCATTCGTAACTGGCTGGGTTCGGAGCCAATCCTCAGTTCCAACTAGGCCTAATACAAAGCTTGAAGTCTTCCACTAGCTCATGGCTAAACCCCATCCCATGATGCAATTTGAGAGTTTCCCAGATCTTCTTTGCTGATAAAGCTAAATAGAGATCACTGAATAAGTGATAGGGCAATGAAGACGGTCAAGGACATTAACAGACAATTTTCACCAGCTCGGTCCTCTAGGAGCAAAAGGCTGGGGGCAGGAGGATGGGATGTAAGAATGAAGGCGAGATGGACAACACACATGGAACGTTATGGTAAGTACATAACTTCTTTATGTGATATTGTCCTATCTCTCCATCATTCTTAACTGGTTGGGACAGCATCCCTAGCACCACCTTTTTTGGGTGGCTCAAAGGAGAACATTCTTCAGAACAGTGGACCCAAAGGAGGCCTTGTTCCTGGAGGCCAAATCCACTTTGTAATGAGTGATAAAGGCATGAGGGCTTGCCCATGTTGCTGCAGCACAAATGGGGTCAATGGGTAGTCTCACCCTAAAGGCAGAAGTGGTTGCAGTTCTTGTAGAATGACCTTTCACTTTATGGGAAAGTTCTTTGTTTTTTGATTGGTAAATAAAGGTAATACAATCTGATAGCCACTTTGAAAGTGTGACTTTTGACACAGGAGCACCCCTTTTTTGAGTCTGAAAAGGATACAAATAATTGGTCGGATTTGCTGAAATCCCTTGTTCTATGTAAGTAGAAATGTAACTGCCTATGTACATCCAGTTGGTGCAGCACATATTCTGCTTTGTTGCCAAAATTAGGGAAAAAACAGGTAGTACTATGAACTGATTCAGGTTAGATTCTGAGCATACTTTTGATAAAAAGGATGGGTTCATCTGTAGGGATACTCTATCTTTGTGGAAAAGCATGTGGGGGGGGGGATTTATGGACAGTGCTTGCAGCTCTGAAACTCTTCTTGCACAGGTAACAGCTATCAAGAGAATTGTTTTCCAAGTAAGATACTTGAGGTTGTAGGATGATGCCGGCTTGAAAGGGGAAGCCTCAAACATGACAAAACAAAATTTAAGTCCCGCGGAAGTGGAGGGACCTTAATTGGTGGTCTTAATAACAGAGTACCTTTCAGAAAGGCTTTGCAAGGTCTTTGGGACATGATGTCAGGGCCTGATTCTCCCAAATGAAAGTTAGATATGGCAGCCAGATGGACCCAAACAGTAGTTGCAGCTGCCCCTTCATTAAACAGTTTTGCCAGGAATTCAAGAATAGAAGCTATTGGGGCAGAGAATGGGTCAATGTGATTAGTCAATGCCCATGAAGAGAATCTTTTCCATTTGCTTTTATATAACTTTCTTGTTGAACCTTTATGGGACTAGATCAAAATATGCTTTACTAACGTAGAAAGTTTAGGGAGCCTGGCTATGGTTGGAATTGGAGCAGCCAAGCTGTCAACTTGAGAGTTTGAAGGGAGGGGTGGAGGGTCCCTGATGCATGAGTCAGGAGGTCTGGAACTGGGACCAGAATCCACAGCTCCTCCTGGAGATGAGGCCACAGGAAGGGGAACCAGATTTGATGAGGCCAGTATGGAGCAACAAGTATTAAGTTCCTTCCCAAGTGACTGGCTTTCTAAAGAACCTTTGGAATCAAGAGAAAAGGAGGAAAGGCATAGAGGAGACCAGAGGGCCAATTGTGATCAAGTGCATCCCTTGGTGACTCCACCGGAGGGGGGGATCACAGGAAAGTAGCTGCTGCATTTGGCATTCATGGACGTGGCACAAAGGTAACAGCAAAGCTGGCACCACTTGTAGAAAATTTATTTCGCCATTTCCTGTTTTAGGGACCACGGATAAGGCATCAGAATCTCTCTGCTGAGTTTATCTGCAATCATGTTGGATTTCCCCGGGATGTGCATTGCTAACAGAAAACGTTGGGAGGAGGTTGCCTAGTGCCATATTCTCAGGGCCTCCCAACAAAAGGGTAAAATCTGGTTCCTCCTTATTTGTTTATGTACCATACAACTGACATGTTGTCTGTCTGTATTGCAACAGTTCCTAGTGGAAGGGAGTCCTGGAATGCTTGCAACACTAAAAGCACTGCTCTAATTTCTAGAACTTTGATGTGCAAATGGGCCTTGTGGTCCTGTCAAGTGCCTTGAACTGTCCTTCGCAGATAATGCCCCCCCCCCAATAAGGGAAGCATCTGTGGTCACTGAGGTTAAAGGCTGGGGAGGGAGAAAGGGATGACCTAATGTTACATGAGTGGAGTAAAGCCACCGTCTTTCTTGCAGGATTCCATTATCAAAATTTGGTGGGACATGGATAGTTCCTGCATGGACCATTGAGTGAATATTAGCCACTGAGTATTCTCATGTGCAGATGTGCCAATGGAATTAGAGTAATTGCAGCTGCTATGGTTCCCAATACTTTGAGGATTGTTCTTGCTCATACCTTTCTTTTGGAAAGAAGGTTTAGGATTTGACATCGTAGGACTTGAACTCTTTTGGAAGGGAGTTTTGCCATCATATTTGTTGTGTCTACATCTGCTCCTATAAAAACAATACACTGAGATGGCAACAAGGCAGAATTTTCGTAGTTTACTGTGATTCCTAGGTGAGAGCAGAGATGTAATGTAGTGTCTCTTGCTTTGGATAGTAGATGCTCAGTGGTGGCGGTTAGGAGCCAGTCATCTAGGTATGGAAACACTTAAGTGAGCTGCTACTACTGCCATACACTTGGTAAACACTCTGGGGGGGGGGGGCTGTAGTGAGGCTAAAGGGCAGAGCTCGGAACTGGTAGTGACTGGCTCCCAGCCAAAAGTGCAAATGACTCCTGGATCACCTGTCCATTTTTATATGAGTACACATCCTGGAGGTCTAAGGAGCACATCCAGTCATCTTGTCCCAGAAAAGGGAGTATCGACTGCAGTGTTACCATCCAGAACTTTGACTTTCTCACTTATTTGTTCAATTTGCTGAGATTCAGGATGGGTCTCCAGTCCCATTTTCTTTGTAACTAAAAAGAACCTTGAGTAAGTTCCAGATCCTCTTTGGACTGCGGGGACTGATTGGATGACTCTTTTGTCTAGCAACTTTTGTATTTCTAGAGTTGCTTGATCCCTTTGACTGGGTGGAACATCTGGGATGTTTTTTGTGTTTGGGACTGGGAAGAAAAAGGGTATGGTGTAACCTCTAGATATGATACTTTATACCCACTTGTCTTTTGTTATCAATAGCCAGGCTTTTGGGTGCGAAGATAAGCAGCCCCAGACTACCTCCAGAGATGGACAGATGAGTCTCCTTTCAGGAACACTGAAAGGGCTTACCAAGGAAGGATTCCCTGTTACCCTGGTTTTGTGGACCCCCTCTGTTGTGTGGTTGACGTCTTCCATTGACACTTCCCCTTCTGCCCCTGGGGGCAGAATCACCACGTGTGTCCTGGAAAGCTCTCTGGGATTTTTGAAAGCACATTTTTCCCCCTTTCTGACCTTTAAGATAAGGTCTGGTAAGTAGGGAAAAATGGACTCCAACGGCAGAGAAAGTCTTTCCTTCTTGTTCACACCTGGTTTGTGTGTCTTTGACTTTGGGCCCGAACATGGACGAGCCATCAAAAGGGGTGTTAACAAAGGACAATTTAAAAGGTTCTGCAAAGTCAAACAAGTGCATCCAGGAATGTGTCCTTAGGGAAATTCCTGAACCCACTGTCCTGCTCGCTCCATCTGCTGCATAAGAAATTAGCTTCATGGAAGAGTTGACCACTGAGTTTAAGGTGGAGAGCTGAGAGGAAACCTTGTCTGATACCCCTGCAGCTACTAAACCTTGGAGGGTATCTCCTAGCTCTTTTAGGAGATCTCTCTGAAGCCTAGTAAAGTGAGTTAGATAATTCAGCGATCTGAGTACAATGGTCGCTGAAGAGAACATCCACTTTCCATACCTGTCCATCGTACGAGACTCTTTGTTCGGCGGATGGACAGAAGAGAACATCTCTGAAAGTGCCTTTTTGGTGGCTGCCGCAACCACCACAGCATCTACTGGGACACCCTTGGTAAGAAATTATTTGTCTGAAGGTGCAGTAATGAATTTGTTTGGCCACCAAGAACAGGTTCCACTGAGTCTGGAGACTCCCATGCCTTTCGACTAACTAATTCCATCAACTTGTCATAGGGCGGAGACACCCAAGAGGCAGAAGGGAGAGACCCAAAAGCCTTCAGGTATACAGACTCCTCAGAAGGGTTGATGAGCTTCCAGCTGCCTCTCTGTTTATGTATTTCCAGAATGTCGGCGAAGGAGACATCCTCAGAGGACGACCATGGGGTCCCTTCCGACTCAAGGTCTGTATCAGATGTGATGGACTCTTCTGGGGAGTCTAAATGCTTCCTCTTGCATAGTCTCTTCCGAGGGACCTCTTCAGAAGGATATTCTGGAGAGGTTTCGGAAGAGAGGGGTTCACCCAATGGGGTATCCTGAGGTCTAGGATCTCTGTGTCTCTGTGGATGCAGTGGTGCCGAGATGGACCTAACTACCTTTGGGGGAAGAATGCCCGGACCTGAGAGTGGACCTATCTGTGGAGACAGCACTCTCCTTATTACCTCAAAAGCCCCCCACCCCTGGTCTGAGGAGACTCCCAGCACCGAGGAACCAGAGGGAATCAGTGGAACCAAGGGGGTTGGCTCCGAGGCCAAGATAGGAGCCAAGCTCACCTGAGCCGACGTCCCTAGAAGCAAGTTCGGATTTGACAGCTGTCCAATCTGACTGTTCTCCCCGGACCTCACTGTAGAGCATTGGCTCCTAGACTCTTCGAGTTTGGATGGAAACTAGGATGTCGGAGTGGTAGTCGGAACTGAAGATTCTGAGATAGGTCCTGGTTCCAATGGTTCCACTACGATAGGTTCTGGACATTCTGGCTACAAGGTCCGAGATCAGATCGGAGGAGGAACTGACAGTGACAGGGTATGTTTGGTCAATTTTGAAACACTCTTGAGTTGGATCCGACAAGTATTTGGCAAGCGCCGGTGTCCTTAATCGTCTCTGCATCACACAATCCACATCAATGTCAGACAAGCTCCTGGAGGATCGAGGGGAGGGAGCAGGAGATCTGGTTGACTGTAGCAATGGAGATCTTAAAGTGGGAGATACCGGTTTCAATTCTGGGGATCGGCTCTGCACCGGAAATTCCATTGGCTTCAACAAAGGAAGAGCCGTGGAAGAAGATTTCTTGGGCCTGACAGCCTTCGGGTCCAAAGAAGAAACTTTAGTATATTTTGTTAAAGGCTCCAATTGAGTGCTGGAAGAAGAGAACCTTTTTCCTGACTTGTCAGACTTTGAAGCAGGGGGACTGACTGGACTTTGAAGGACCGTGACCTTCTTCAACTGCTTCTTAAAAGGAAGTCTTCAGCAAGCCTCTTAGGATGAGCTTATTCTTTCTTTCTAATAGAACTCTGTAACTAAAGGAGTGGCAAATAGCAAAGAACTCCTGAAGATGAACTGCCCAAAGGCAGTGGATGCAAATGGTATGTGCATCAGCTAAGGACATTTTTTGACTGCATTTTAACACATTTCTTAAACCTAGAGGGTTTGGTTTCCTTAGAAGACATGACTAGCAGTAACTACAACAACAAAACAGCTAAGTACTCTAGAGAAAGTTGTAAGTATACAAAAAAAAATACTATTAATTTTTAAACACTTTTTTTTTTTTTTTTTAAAAAAAAAAAAAACATGGAAAGGGGACAGAGGCACCTCTCTAACTTAAACGAGCTAGCCCTGATTATTTATAGAGGAAAAGACAGGGGGGAAGGGGCAAAAGGGAAAAGCCCTCTAATTTAAATGGGCTAAGGCAGTTCTCCAAGTTAAACGAACTAGCTTATTCTGACAGAAAGAAACCCCTCTAACTAAAATGGGCTTTCTAAAATTAATGCTGGGATAGGATAAGAAAGGCCTAATGGAATAAGCGATGGCCAACAGCAAAAATAACAGCAGAAAAGGAGCAGAACACAGATAATTTGCTTAATAACAATTAGCTATATAAAACTACTGTAAAAATTGTATTAATTCTTTAAAGATAAGAAAAGAAACTACTTAGCCAGAGCCAGTATGAAGCACCTGATCTTGTTTAGCGGCAAACGGGATATGGGGAACTCTTAAAGTGCATCATGGGATAGGGTTTAGCAACGAGCTAGTGGAAGACCTCAAACTTTGTATTAGGCTGAGTTGGAACCAAGGATCGGTTCCAAACCCAACCAGTTAAGAATGAAGGCGAGCTAGGACAACATTACATCATAGCTTTTTATTCTTTTGTGATATTCTACACAGTGCTAATATCCATGAACATTTGAGTAGGCACTATTTTTTTCCAGTTTTTGCCATGTTGTCTGCTCCTGTAATTGCACTCATTTGTAATTCATTAGGATGGGAGATATGTTTAGTGCAGATCATAAACACAGCCATCAAGAGATTTCTGTTGGTACATATGGGCACATGGTTCTGTAGATACCTACAGGGTAAGCATGCAACAGGTAAAGCAAATGTGTGTCAGTCACTCGCACAAGCAGAGTACCCCTAAGTGGCTTTTTCTACCTTGCAGGCAAATACACAGAATATAGCTGCATCTCAAGACAGTCTCCACTCCCATTCTCGAGAAGGAATCAAGCAGGCTCATCTTCATCACTCCTCTCCCTTTCCAGCTGACTCTTCCAGCATCTGGGCCACTACTAAACTGCAAATCATCTGACTTATACTTAGAGCTCTATCCCTCTGCACCAGAGAGCAAACTAATTATTATTTTTCAGTTTTTCTACCCTAAATAAATACATAATAAAATCTGCTGGATAGGGGTGGCTATATTGATGTGATTTGTTGGGTTAAGCATTCTCCTTCCCATAAAGTACTCTGTCTTCACAATGAAAGGAATTTAACCACCTATCTCCTTCAGGTAATTCCATCTATTTACTCTGACTGACTGTAAGAATTACTGCTGATCTCTGATTGGAATATTAGTAACTTTTTTCCAGTAACAAGCTATGGTATATGAATCTTTGAGAACGTCATGTCACCAATAGTACTTTCACCAATAGTGACGTTTGCTTTTATCTCTACTGTTGTGCTCCCTTGGACTTGGTATATAGAAGTCTGGGGGTGTGGGGGGTGCTGGGGGGCTTGCCCCCTTGCAAAACCGAAATTGTTGAGTTGTTTGTTGAAAGAAGTTTAAGCCAACAGTTTTAATTTTTTTTTTTTCTTTTGCCAAAATTACCTTGAGTGACTCGACATGAATCCATTCCTTTTCATCTTGCAGGTGAACTAATGAGCCCCTTCATCATCAGGTACAACAGTGCTTGAATTGTACAGTATTTTGGGATGATAAAAATCAGTTAACTTCAAGACCTTATCCCTCCTCTCACTCACCCTGTCTCTCTCTCTCTTTCAATCAAAGACATTTCACTTCCATAAATACCAGGCTCAGCAGTTGTTTCAACTGTGATTTTACAAAGTAAAAAGCTGTGAACCATCAAAGACTATACAGATTAATGATACAAGTGGGAAGGAAATAAACAAGGACTATAAACATTTTCCCATGTGAGCCTTTCCTTTGCCAAAAATCACTGCTTAGGTTTCTATATAAAATAGTAGTACTGGTCAACTCTAATTAAATGAATTATATAAATTATCAGATCATGGCTAAAGCATTAAGTAATATCCTCATAGGCTTCACCAAACTTTCTAAATATTAAGACAAATTGGCTGAATCCTGAAGATCACTGGTGCTATTCAGTGAAGATTAGTACCAACCTTCAAAGCCAACACTAATCCAGAAGCTGCAATTCAGAAAGATGGTTCCAGATGTGACTCACATAAACATGAACCTCAACAAGCTGCAGCAAGCTACCTTGTAAATGAATGCAGCTGTCTATCATGCACTGCGCCACTGCCCCAACAATTAGACATTATGTTAACTTCAGAAATGAGGCGTGGGCACTTGAGTGCTCAGATTATGGCTACGAAAATTAAATATACGTGTAGTAATGAAGAAACACAGTTATGGTCATCAAATCACTGCAGTTGCACAGAGCATGTACAGCAACCGAATAATGTAGTTCTGTATGCACCACCTGTAAACATCATTGCTCAGTTATGAGAGATCCATGTGGTTCCAAGCTGCATAAGGACAACACACTTTTTCCGACTCAGGCAATTCACTTGCCCGGTCTAATTGCAAAAGAGCTTGTAGTGACTTGTGGAATCCTAAGCAACACTTCTTTTTTTCTCTGAATTGTTTTAACTGAAAATTTTAAGAACAAAACACTAATATACATTAACAGAAATATTATATAACAAATATACATTTCTGAATTGATGTTACACATTTTTATTTGGTCTTAGCTGCCAGTATCCCTTGAGACAAAGTGTGGGTTTTCCTGTCTTTAAATAGGCTTTCACTCAGTTTGCTGGCTTTATAGTTTCCAAATAACTTCTGAAACAGATCACAAACAGGAAATGTTAACAGTCTCCCTCACATGCTCACAATCTTATCAGTGTGCTCTCTTCTATCACAGGCAGCACCTCCTTTTTCACTTTGTCAGCTCAGTTCTTTTTCATTGTCCAATCTCTTTGCATACCTCATGCAGTTTTTTTAAACTGCCACTAAAATGCACGTCCTTGAAAAGTTGCTGGAATATTGTTTTCATGCTGATAAAAACAGGAACCATTATAAGTTTGTATTGTAACTGCAATAAGATTAAAGGTTTGTTTTACTTAAGCCCCATCAGCAGTTAACTTTTGACTTTCCAACACTACAACCCCATTCCCAATCAAAAGTCAATGGTGCCACAGGCACATGTCTTCTGTTTGTGGCAGACAGCAGACATCTTCTGAGTAATGGATGCATACACCAGTTCTTTAATTGCAGAACAGGTCTGCTGTGTATTATGTAGGGCACCAATACCTTGCAAGCAGTGCAGCAAATAACTCCATAACTAATGACTACCCTGTCCATAACGCTACAATGAAAGCAAAACTGGATTGGCTTTCCAATGCTCTATGCAAAGTCAACAAGTCTGAAAGTAGAACCCTTCTTCCCCACGCATGCTTTCCTACCGATGCAATGTACATGCATTTTCTTTATTACACTTATTACTATTAGACTTTGTGGCTGTTTTGGAACTGTATATTAAATGCTTGATAAGCTTGCCATTCTTGTCATGTTACATATTAAAACAAGCCAGTTTTCTTGTACTCCTCCAATGTCAAGAACTGCATGGTCATACTACCTTTTACCAAATATCCTGTAATAAAGGTCCACACACTGCTACATAAATATTTAGTCCCTGCTACATACAACTAGTCAGAACACCTTTTCAGAAGAGCGCTGGTAAACAAACTCTAGAAGAAATTACCATAGATTCAAGCATAGCGAAGGCCTTAACCAGCAGTATGTCGATCACTTTGCATAGTAAAATCTTTTAGAACAATGGTTCTCAAATGATGAGGCCAAGGGTGGCCCAAGCAACCTGAAAAATGTTGTGTGCTTAAAGGGTATTGTTTTGTTTGGTGTCAGACTAAATGCAGAAGGATAAGTTAATGAATATGAACTTCTATCTACAAATTAGTTGTAAAAGAATAATGTACTAAGCCAAATCTTAGATACTCTATGAACGTGTTGATTTTTTTGTCGGGAAGGGTCACTGTGACAGATTGCAAGAATCCATGGGTTAGATATTAAATATATCACAATACTAAACTGGCAATTAACTCTACATAAACTGCATTATGTTTTCCACAGGATATCAGTGAGATAAGCAAATTGCCAGCTATGAATAATGTTTTTAGATACTGAGCTAGTCGGAGGAAGGGCTCTGAGCTAACTAATCTGTGATATTAACATTAAGCATCCAGTTTTTTGCTTATTTCTGAGTTATTTATAGCACTTTTGTTTTACTCACTGTGTGTGAAATATTAACTAGAATTTTCTACAATTGTTAAGCATCTGGTTGGGTTTGTTTGTTCTGATTTCCAGCTAGGAGTGTATCATATAACTTGTTTACATTTAAAAGCATTCTCTACAGTCTCCTTGATCTTTTACCTGTTTAAACATTTCTGCAGTTTTTTCTACCCAAGTAGTGTTGGTAGTGTAGCATTGTCCATATTCAGGCTTGTGTTTTTGGCATAGTTGTTTGTTGGTAGAGGCTGTGTGTCTGAGCACATGTTCCAGGCCATCATAGCTTAGCCAAAGCCAGTAGAGCATTTCAGTGAGAGTGAATTGTTTGTGGTCATTGGCTGACTGGGGTTGCCTGGACTACGCCTTGGAGTAAGCACCTCATTGGTTCTTTCAAGCTTTTTTTAAAGCTGTTTCAGGTTTCAACTTTGTTACTTAAGAAGTTAACTTGTAAGTGTTTCTGCCATTTCACACTGAGCTAATCGGAAGAAGTCCGACTGTGATATATAACATTAAGTATCCTGTTTTTTGCTTATTTCTGAGTAAATTATAGCACTTTTATTTTACTCACTGTGTGTGAGGTATTAACTAGAATTTTCTACAACTGTTAAGCATCTGGTTGGGTTTGTTTGTTCTGATTTGGTGGCTTTGCAGTTGCCCTCCCCTACTGTAAATTTGATCTGGGACACTCCTCCCAGTCTAGTTTCATTACCTCATTCTACCTAATCCAGGGAGAACATTTGAGAAGGCCAACCCAGTTAGCCTCTGCTCCTCCTTTCCACTTTCTGCTTTACAAAAAAAAAAAAAAAATTCTAAGCTTGTTTCCTGGCTTTCCTGTAAGTCGTCTAGTCCAGATAAAGATTTGCTGTATCCAGGACTGTTTGTAAGCTTCTGAGCCCCCAAGCCTTTCTGTGTTGGAGAGAAGCCTTCTAGCTTAATTTTGTTTCTTAGAACTAGACAGTTTTCTAGTTTCAGTACTCAAATCTGTTTCTTTGAGCTCAGCACTTGTTCAGAACTCATTGTAAGCACTAATTAAGCTACAAATTACTACAGCACTCAACTTTCCTCACTTGTCTAGAGGAAAACAATTTTTAGTACTTAATAAATAAGCACCTATCCAGGCATGTCTAAGGGTCAGCTCCCGGTGTTTTCTCCTTTCTACCTGTGAATCTGGGCATCTTGGGGCAATGCAGCAATTGCCTCATGTACACAGACAACCGTCTCTTCCTACCACCCAACACTACAACCTGTGAGAGATGCACTTATATAGCCAAAATGGAAGCAAAGCTCTCTTCACCCAAGACTGGACTAGACAGTCAAGAGGAGAAGGTAAACACTTGCACCACACCACACTCATCACATAGTCTCTCAAAACCTACACCACCAAAACACACACATAGAAACACAAAACACACACCTACATTCGCAGAAGCTCTCAAAAAAAAATCTAACCAAGCAACAGGGACCTCCAAAGTAGGAACGCAAGCAGCCTCCACCCCCTCCCAACACAACCCAAATGATACATAGCCTACAAACTCAGTGTGCCACTCAACCACAGCCCATAAGGCATAACAACGTACCCAACACTCTAGTCATAGGTGACTCTATAGTCAGGCACACTGATGTTCCACTCACCAGGCTAAACAAGGAGAAAGTTACTGTCAGCTGCCTGTCAGGTGCCAGGATCCACCACACAGCGCATGCACTCAGGTCACCCCACAACAAGTACAAATATGACTCTGTCATTGTCCATGTTGGTGTGAATGACCTGAGACATACCTCCCTGGACTACATGAAAAGAGACATGGAGGAGCTGTCCGATCTTGCAGCCCAGGCAGGTATGACCCTAGCCCTGAGTTGCATCCTGCCATCACCCAGAATGATACCACAGTACAAGGACAAAATGATTGACTTCAACAATTGGCTAAGCTTCTGGTGTCATTCTAAGGGGATCCAGTATCTGTCTGCCTGGGATGACATGATTGACAAACCACAATGCTTTGCCAGAGATCGCCTGCACCTGTCGACCTTGGAATTCCGGATACTGGCTAAGGCTCTTGCCACCCCTATAGTGCCTTTTTTAGGCAAGATTCAAATGACAAATTCACCACCGTAACAGGTACAAGCAAGCAAAATCTGAGGGCAATGCTGCTTAATGCTAGAAGACTAAACTTCAAAATGCACTCACTCGAGACACTCCTTAAAATGGAGAACATCGACATCTGTGCAGTGACAGACACCTGGTTCAAGGCTCCAAAGAGCACTCCTGCATTACCAGGCTATAATTCATACCACACCTTTCGGCCACCTAACCTGGACCGAAGCACTAAAGGTGGAGGCGTGTCCATATTCATTATTCATTCCAGGCGAGTTGTTCAACATAATGCATCCGAGATTATCCAAGTGCAACTAACTCTGGGCAAGACCGCAATCCAAATTGTAGCTTGCTACAGATCTCCCACCATGCCCCAGGATTTCCACTCCTCATTTCTTGATACACTGGAAAATATTAGGGTACAACCTAACACCCTAATAATAGGCGATTTCAACTACCCCACTATTAACTGGGAAAACTACTCATGTACCAAATCTTGTGCTCAACTTTTTCTGGAATTCATAAATTCCAATGCCTTGGATCAACTTATCCACACCCCCACCAGGGGCAGCAATATCCTATTCCTGGTCATTACCAACATGGGCAACCGATGTTCCACACCAGAGGTCAATTCTTCGTTGGTTAGATCCGACCACAAGCAAATCACCCTAGACATCCACATCCCAACCCCAGCACCCATTGGGGAAACCACCGTAAAACATTTCTCCAAAGCCAACTTCATGCTTGTTAAGACAGAAGTGGCAAACTTCACAACACCTATGCTGACGGACAATAGAGATACAACTGCTGAATCCTATACAATTGCACTTTATAAGCACTTACACGAGTGCATGGATCATGCAATCCCTAACAGAACCAAGATGCTATCCTCCAAAAAAGGAAGTCAATCTGGTGGTCCCCTGCTATAAACAAACTCTACAACAGAAGAAAGAAACTGTTGCAAAAAAGAGTAAAATCCCATGATTGGAGGAACTCCGTGGTCAGCCTCAGTAAGAAGCTGAGATCCCTCATAAAATCTTCCAAAGCTAGTTAAGAAAACAAAACTGACACTGATTCTAAAGACAACCACAAAGCATTCTATAGCTATGTCACGAATCTCAATGGCAACACTCATATCTGCTCTGAGTTATAACACAATGGCACTAAATATACAGAACCAACTGATATTGCCAACATCCTAGCAGACAGCTTCAGTGCTAACTTTACCCCTCTCTCATCCCTAAAGGGCCCATCTCTATACCGGAAGAATGCAAAGTTCCTGTAATCACGGCTGCACAGGTAAAAAACACACTCTCCAAAGCCAAGAACACAGCATCCATGGGACCTGACAACATCCCAGGCTGCGTACTACATGAACTACAGAATGAACTGGCACCCCACCTAAGTACCATGTTCAATCATAGCCTCACCTCAGGCTTTCTGCCCCGTGAATGGTGCACAGCAATGGTTATCCCACTCCACAAAAGGGGAGTCACCACGGACCCTGAGAACTACCGCCCCATTAGCCTGACAAGCCTGGTCTACAAGGCTATGGAACATATCATCATGAAACTTATAAACAATGACATTGGTAATGTCCAAACTCTGGACCCTACCTGGTTTGGGTTTGTAAAAGGCAGATCATGTCTCCTAAACCTGATAGACTTCTTTGAAGCGGTCACCAAAGCTGTAAATGAGGGTAAGGTGGTTCACACTGTCTATCTAGATCTCACCAAGGCTTTTGACACCATCCCCCACTCTGGAATTATAAATAAACTCACTAAACTAGGTACAAATCCCTATGTCACAAGATGGGTTGCCAAATGGCTCACTGACAGAACCCACACTGTGAAAGCAGCAGGCGCTAAATCAAACTTCAGACCAGTGACAAGTGGAGTACCACAGGGTTTAGTCCTAGGTCCTCTCCTGTTTGGTGTCTACTTCTCTGAAGTACAGGCTAACAAAGTTCGCAGATGACCGCAAACTAGGAGCCATAATCAAAACTCCTAACAATGTGGACATCCTACAAAAGGGCCTCACTGAGACAGATGCCTGGTGTCAAAGTCATGGCCAGAGCTCAATGCCAAAAAGTGCACTGTCATCCCTTTTGGTAAAAACTCTGTACCCATGAACTACCACATAGACGGTAGTCTAATTAACACCGAAAGTATGACAAGAGACCTTGGGGCACAGATGGATAGTAGTCTCTCCTTTGATAATCACATTGTCACAGTAGTCAGGAAATCCTTCTATGTGGCACACCTCATCACAAAAGGTTTCTCATCCAAGAAAAAAAGAGGTCATTGTTCCCCTCTACTCATCACTCATTAGACCCATTATAGAGTTTAATGTCCCTTTTGGTATGTACCTCACAAGACATCTACAACAACTGGAAAGGCCACAGAAATACCACACAAAGAGGATTACCGGCCTCAAACAGATGACCTACGCAGACCGTCTCAAAAAACGCCAGCTTTACTCTGCCGTATATCGCCTACTCAGAGGCGATCTCTGCCTAACATACAAATGGACAAGCTCCACGTAAAGAAATCCCAGTCCCTCTGAGCTACATGCTCTAGGCACCTAAACCTTGTCACCACAATAAACAGAATATGCTGGAGGGATAGATTCCTGTCCCAGAGACTTCCCATACTCTGGAACAAACTACCTATCTATATCAAACAAAGCTCCTCATTAGCACTCTTCAAGAAAAATCTTGATGATTGGATGGGATATAGGAAATTCACCCTGGGGATCACTTCTGTGGCTCTGCTTGACAGGGGCACAGGAAAATAATTTTCTTGGGTGGCAAAAGCCAGGGTACCGTTTGGCTAGGCTTATATAGGCCCTAGGGCCAATAGCCTAGTACCTACCTATGAACTTATAAAGCTGCTAATCAAGAAAATATTTGTTGTAATGAAGGTTGGAAGGAAGAGCCTAAGGAAAGGAGGAATTGGAAAGCCTGACCAAGTGGGATGAAAGGCGGCAACAGAGGTTCTGTACAGACAAATGTCAAGTACTGTACCCAGAGCATAGCAACCCTGGTGTGAAGTGATAGCTGGGGGAATTAACAATGACAACAATAGAGCTAGAAAATGACTGAAGGATCTTTAGCACAAATGGAATGGAACAAGAGGAGCACAGTAAGAGGACAGTGGCAGCAGCCAAGAAATGATAAGGTGTACCATCAAGGGGACAGATTCTAGAAGCAGAAGGGTAATACTTCCTCTCAATCTGGTCAGGCCACATCTTGATTACTGCATGCAGTTCTGGAGGTCATACAAGAAGAGGGACATCGAGCTTTTGAAAATAGTCCAGAAGAAAACAACCAGAAAAATTATAAGAAATATAAGGGAGATTATAAGAGCACAGACTAGCTGAGCTACAGCTCTTCTCACTACAAACCCAAACACTTGAGGGACATGATACAGGTGCCAATGATCTTGTCAGGAGGTGTGAAGGGATCATCACAAACAGGAAAAACAGAAGCAGAAGGATGGGGAACAGGCAGCAAACTGGAGGGACTAACTACTGTCTGACTATAGAGCACAGAATGACTACTAGAGTGGGTGATGGAGACAGACTCTATTGAGGCATTCAACAAGGCTCTTGACAGCTGAATAAGAGGTGAGGTGGAAGCAGAGTTGCCAGATTTCCAGCCCCCCAGGTAGGGACAAAAAAAAAAAAAGAAGGTCTCTCACGGCAAGTGAAGACCCAAAAAAAAAAAAAAAGGTCTTCGGCAACTGAAGACCAAAAAAAAAAAAAGGTCTTTAATGCGGAACAGAGTTCCACATTAAAGAACTGAGCTCACTCAGTAGCTCTGCACTAAACACGGAGCTTCTCGTGTTTAATGCATTGCAGTTCTGCATTCAACACAAGTAGCTCCGTGTTTAGCGATTTTTGATTGGCCCGTATACCGGCATATGGGCCAATCAAAACACGGAGCTTCTCGTGTTTAATGCGGAACACAGGAAGCTCCGTGTTTAGCAATTTTTGATTGGCCCGTATGCCAGGTATACGGGACAATCAAAAAAAAAGACTCGGGATCAGGCTGCTGATCTTGGGACAGTCCCGCCCAAATAGGGACGTCTGGCAACCCTGGGTGGAAGAGAGAGATAAAGTAAAGATACAATGCTGAATGCTCATAAATGGCAGACAAAATATCCTTATTTTTCAATATACTGTCAAGCACCTGTAATGTACTGCTTTTTAAAAAATCAGGAGTTTATCAGGATGATCCCAATCTGGATTATAGTTAGCTAACTAAAATTAATGACTACAAAATCTAACAGAACAGAGACATTAAAACAAGATGTATAAACATTAAGTGGTTATCTAAGGGTAACAACACTATCTAGTGGTACCAAGCTGGGAATGTTTATAATTTCAAATATGTAACGAAAATAACAGATTGCACATTTTGAGCACACTGTGATAATTTGGTTTACTATCAAAATTCTGCAAATCGGCTTTGCGAGTAATGACTTACCCAAACCGAAACAATGAAAATGTGCACACCGTTCACTCACAACATTGAATGCAGTAATGTTGGTATGTCAAATTCAACATTATCGATATTACCTGACTTACATGGATGTCCAGAGATGCCCTACCAATGTTTTGCAGGGGACAAGCCCCCTGCACCCCTCACACCACCTGATAATTATATATTCTAACTCTGGGATTGCACTAAATTGAGGAAAAGGGTACTTTTCCTGATCCCCACTGTAGTGCAATCCAATTGTAAACAGCGACGCTCAAAACCACGAATGCAAGCTATGTGTCAACGTTCTGGAGACGACGGGATTTCCACTCGCGATTTTAAACTTTCACACCTTTAGCCTCAACCTTATGAACAACGTTAAGGTGAATTTCAAACATTTAATAGAAAACCAGGTAATTTGCTAAAAAATTATCCAATGTCCATTTCACTTTAAACTGTAATACGAAAACTACCAGCAATAATAATACCCCCCTAGAACTAGTCTCTGATACAAAATTACTAGGCATTATCATTGACAATCAACTAAAATTTGATAAGCATCTACAAGCAAATATCAAAAAAACCCATAAAAAATTAGGTATGCTTTACCACTACAGTCGCTTTACCTCTCCCACCACCAGGATTACATTAGCTAATACGTACCTCATCCCATCCCTTTTATATGGTGCATCTATCCTAACCAGCCTACAATCTTCCCTCAAAACAAAACTCTCATCTTGTTATAACAAAATATCCAAATTTGAGGCAGGTCATAGAGACTCTTCACACCACTGTAATTCCCTTCACCAACTAAGTTGGCCAGAATTACCAAACTTTCTCACATATACCCAGCTCATCCAAGCACACAAACTCATTCATAGCCCGTCTCTCTACTCCTCCCTAGCAAATACCTTTGAAATGTATAAACCAGAGAGACTAAACCTAAGATCCAATTCCCAAAACCTAATTAAATTGCATAAACCAACTCATCCTGCTGGGAATCAATTGATGTCCTTCTCTCTTGCATGCCTCTGGAACTCTCTCCCTTCTCCTATCTGCACCACTAGCAGTCTCTCCTTGTTTAAAACCTCACTGGAATTGCACCTTACTTCACAGTGGAAATGCTCTTGCTCTCATCCAACCTAATTCTACCACACTTTCTTCCTAACTTTCCAAACTTTGTTGCCTGTCACTACCTCCTAAAGTTTTACATCCCTTGGGACATATTCGACCGACTAAATAAATACCTCATTATAATCCCCCCCCCCCAAAAAAAAAACCTACTACTTACTGAATTAACCTGATGTAATTTTCCTAATGAAAATCTTTTTTTTTTACTTCTGTACCACATCCCAAAGACATGCTGTAAGTGGATTGGACACTCTAAATTGGCCCTAGGTGTGAGTGCGTGCGTGCGTGTGTGTGCCTTCCGTGGAAGGTTGGGTGCCGGACTAGCAACTCGACACTGTAAAACTCCACTACCAATAATGAGTGGACAGGTGATCTGCTGTGGTGACCCCTAACCGGGAAAAGCTGAAAGAAGAAGAATTATGTAACATCTATTTGAATTGTGCAATATGGGTTTGTTTGTTTGTTTGTTTGTGTCTTTTGGCTTTTCCCGGTTAGGGGTCGCCACAGCGTACTATACAAAATATTATTTAACATTTAATTGAAATGTATATTATGGATTTGTGCTCTTTCTGTACTATGCATTTGTATTTCTCTGGAGCTTTTCTCCCCAGGACTCCATTGAAACTGGGCTTCTTGTAGCCCAGTGGACTATCCTGGAAAACAAACTGCAAATAAATAAAATAAAATAAAAACGTTTTTGTGCCAGTCTTAAACGTTTCTTTCCTTTACTTAGTTTTCATGCATATATGGCCTTAAATCTTAACAAGAAAACTATGTTTTCAATACCTCTCTTTAAGTTGTCACCCTTGACCTGAAATTCTTTGATTTGAAAGTTAATTTATAAATATATATTACTTACTTGCACCATTCCCATATACATATGCCATTTTTCAGCATGTTATCTCAATCTCACATCACTGCATGCATTTAGTCATGCAGTAATTAGCAATGCAGCCTCAAAGAGACATACCTCCCTGGACCACAGAGACGTACCTCCCTGGACTACATGAAAAGAGACATAAAGGAGCTCTCTGAGCATGTAGCCCAGGCCGGTATGACCCTGACCTTGAGTAGCATCTTACCCTCACCGAGAATGATGCCACAATATGAAGACAAGATGATCAATTTCAACAACTGGCTTAAGTACTGGTGTCATTCAAAGGGGATCCAATGCCTGTCAGCTTGGGATGATATGCTCGACAAGCCACGATGCTAAGCTAGGGATGGCTTGCACCTGTCACCCCTGGGCTTTGGATATTGGCAGAGGCTCTTGCTACCCCCATAGTGCCTTTTAGGCAAGGCTCAAAAGACAAACCCACCTCCATAGGTATCACAAGGGATAAGAAACTAAGAGTAATGCTACTCAACGCCAGGAGTCTAAACCTCAAGATGCACGACTCGAAACTCTCCTTAGCATGGAGAACATCGATATCTGTGCAGTAACAGAAACCTGGTTCAGGGCTCGAGAGCACCCCAGCACTACCAGGTTATACCTCATACCATGCTTTTCGCCCCAAAACTTGGACCGAACCACAAAAGGAGGGAGTATCGATATTCATCAAAGATACCCACACCTCCAGGTTGGTGGCAAAGCACGAAGCATCAGAGACTATCCATGTGCAACTAACAGTGGGTAAAACTGCCTTCCAGTTTATAGCCTGCTACAGACCACCCTCCCAAACCCAGGAACCCCACTCAGCCTTCCTGAGAACACTGGAAAATATGAAGGTCTCTCCAAACACCATTATATTGGGCGACTTCAACTACCCAAACATAGACTGGGAGCATTACTCTAGCTCCAACACCTAGCCCAAAGGTTCCTAGAATTTATAAACTCAAATGCTATGGAACAACTTGTTACCACTCCCACAAGAGGGAAAACATACTGGACCTGATCATCACCAACATGGGGACTCTATGCTCCAGACCAGAAGTGTATCCCTCACTGGTAAGATCAGACCATAAACTAATCTCACTGGATATTCACATCCCGACCCCACCCCTGCCCAGAAAACCACAGTGAAAAACTTCTCTAAAGCAAATTTCACACTCCTCAAAACTGAGGTGGAATCCTTCAAAGCCCCGGGCCTGTGGAAAATCTGGCCCAGACCGCAGAATCCTTTATAAGCGCATTCTATGAACACCTTCAGGAATGCATGGATCATCGATTCCAAATAAAACCAAGACCCAATCCTCCAAAGGCAGGCGTCCTGTCTGGTGGACCCCAGCCATAAACAAACTATACAATAGAAGGAGGAAGCTACTAAATGATAGAGCAAAATCCCAAAAGGGAAGGCATCACTGATCAGTATTAGCAAAAAACTACGGGCACACATAAAATTGTCTAAGGCCAGCTTCGGGAGAAAAATTGCACAGGACACTAAGGATAATCACAAGGCTTTCTTTAGTTATGTTAGGAACCTGGGTGGTAATTCCCAGATATGCTCAGAATTAGTCCAAAATGACAAAAATACACCGAACCCACAGACATTGCCAACATCCTAGCTGACAGGTTCAGCGCAAACTCCCCCCCCTCCCCACCAAAAGGGCAAATATCTATCCCAGCACAGTGCTGCCCCCCTGATATCTCAGATGCTCAGGTAAGAGCCGCCCTCTCCAAAGCAAAAAACAAAGCATCAATGGGACCAGATGGTGTCCCGGGCTGCGTCCTCCATGAACTCCAAGTAGAGCTAAACCCAAACATAAAACTACTGTTCAATCTCAGCCTTACTACAGGATATGTGCCCAAAGAGTGGCGTACAGCAACAGTGGTCCCTCTCCATAAAGGTGGTGCCTCAACGGATCCTGGAAACTATCGCCCCATAAGCCTGACTAGCTTGGTCTGCAAAGCTATGGAAAGGATCATCATGGACCTCATAAATAAAGATATTGGGGACCTACAAACACTGGATCCTACCCAGTTCGGCTTTGTTAAGGGCAGATCCTGCCTCTTAAACCTGGTTGATTTCTTTGAAACAGTCACCAAGGCCATTGACGAGGGAAGGTGGTCCACACAGCCTACTTGGACCTCGCAAAAGCCTTGATACAATACCCCACTCGGGCATTATAGATAAGCTCACCAGCTTAAATATAAACCCCTATGTCACTAGATGGATTGCAAACTGGCTCAAGGACAGAACCCACATGGTTAGAATTGCTGGAGCCATGTCAGACTCAAACCAGTTACAAGTGGTGTCCCACAAGGCTCAGTCCTGGGACCTCTCTTGTTCGGTATATATTTCTCGGAGGTACAGGCCAACACGGAAGGACTGTGGCTGACCAAGTTCGCAGATGACTGCAAACTGGGCCATAATCGACTCTCCAGTCGACACAAGCATCCTCAAAAGGGCCTCATAGAAACAGACAACTGGTGCTAGAGCCATGGCCTCAAGCTAAATGCCAAAAGTGTACAGTCATCCCCTTTGGCAAAAACAAAGTGCCCACAAATTACCACATAGGTGGTAATCCATTAAGTACAGAAGAAGTAATTAGGGACCTGGGGACCCAAGTTGATAGCAATCTCTCATTTGACAACCACGTGGCCAAAGTGGTTAGAAAAACATTTTATATAGCCCACCTAATCATGAAGGGATTCACATCTAGATCAGGGGACGTCATTGTGCCTCTTTACTCATCCCTCATCAGGCCCATAATTGAGTACAATGCCCCTTTTGGGATGTACCTTACCAGACACCTGCAGCAACTGGAAAGACCCCAAAAGTACCTCACCAAGAGGATCAAAGGGCTCAAACAGATGTCATATGCTGCCCGGTTAAAGAAACTCCAGCTCTACTCAGTGGCATACCGCCTGTTCAGAGGTGATCTGTGCCTGACATATAAAGCCATGTCCAACCCTGAATTAATGGACATGCTGCACCTCAGAAAATCCAAATCCCATCGAGCTCTGGCTCGAGAGACTTGAACCTCAGCACTGAAATAAATAGGACATGCTGGAGGGACAGATTCATAACCCAGAGGCTCCCTTCACTCTGGAATAAAATCCCAGTCCAGGTTAGGCAGAGTCCCTCATTGACTCTCTTGAAGAGGAATCTTGATGAGTGGATGGGAGATCGTAGGTTTACCCCGGGTATCACTTCTGTGTCACTGTTAGACAGAGGCACAGTATACTAACCTCGAAAAAGGGCATAGCAAAATAAATTTAAAATGGGTGGCGAAAGCCAAACACATTCTGGCTAGGCTTATAAATGCCCTAGGGCAGATAGCCTAGTATGAACCTATGAACCTATGAACAGCATTTGGTTATACTCTTCAGTTCCTGTATGAAATGCCTTGTGTGTGGAATCTGCAGGTCCTCCTTGTGCCCATCTGTGTTTTCAATGGGTACCCTGGTTTCCTCTCACATCCTAAAGATATGTAGTGATGATGATGATGGTATACATGTGTATGTCCTGAGATAAGCCAGCATCCTATTCATAATTATTTTCTCTTCTTTGTGCCCAGTGGGTATTGGGATAGGCTCTAGCTCCATCCTTTATCCTGAACTGGATAGAGCAGATAACAAAGAATGAAAGTGTGAATTTATGTATTTCTAATTGTTAATAATGTAGAATACTATCTTATTAATTGAAAATAAGCCCCATTCAAAGGCTGTAGGAGAGCACTGCATCGATAACATAAATGAAACTAAAGAAATTGAATCCCTGGCTTACATTTTAATTGTAGGTAGTTTTACATACTATTAAAAATCAATTTGATGATTCAGACTCCAGCAATTATCATGGCACTTTGTGAGACGCAACTGCAGTCTGTAATGCACTGCAAAACTATCGATCTTTTTCATGAAAGTGTACTGAGTAAAGCAATCTATGAAAATAGCTCTAGCTCCAAGTCTCCCAGAAGAGACATTTTAATCTGTTTAAACCTTTGACTCTAAGCTGTCTTTCCTCCACATTTTTTTATTACTTTTTATGCATAATGTGGTATTCCTTCCCACAGCTGCGAGATATCTTTCCAAATTTACAAGATATTAATTCCCCTTCTATCAACACACATTTACAGCAAAATGTTTAAAGGTAATACCTTATTTCTTAAGATGTTATTTTTGAAAAGAAGCAAACAATCAACTGAAATGAGACATCATGCAATCAGTATATTTAATAAATATCTTGAGTCCTGAATAGATTCCTGGACATAGCTTTACTTATTTTCCTAAAACACGTGCTATATTATATACTATAAAAAAAAAAAGGGTGTCACACTTTAACCACTGCTGTTACTAACTGCTACAGCCTGGAATATGTAACATAAATATATATGGCAGCATACAACATGGGGTAATTTCCAGGACTGTAAAAGAGTTTAATCTTGTAGTCTGTGGGTTTCACTCGTTCAGTCTCCACTTGTGCATCATGTGACTAATAACAAACTCTCAACTGACATTCAGAAACTCACTTGACTACACAGCGTCTCCTGGCTGCTCTTGAAACCGGGTTCTTGCGCATGCCTAGTGAGCTTCTTAATTGAAGCAAAGAATAAAATAAAAATTTATGGTTTAATGATAACACCACACCAAATATCACAGTTTGAGAACACTATATTCCACTCAGTTCCTTAAAATGTGAAATTTGAAGTCTCTATCACTAAACTACACCCACTGTACTTGACATGCAGACAAGGGGGAGCTGTGTATGTTTGTGCTTCCTGGCGATAAGAACACAGTAGCATGACATCTTGTGCCACCATATTGTAAAATCCTTCAGATATCATCAGATATCTGCCAGCAGCACCAAACCATAGCAGCTAAACTCAACACAGCTGGGTTGTGGAAATAAGGCATATAGTCCCAGGCTCTCCGAAATGTTATGCACTACATTTACGGATACAAATACACAAGATGGTTGCTGGTAAAATTTCTAAAAGAAGTGCTAAAACTTCCAAAATGCTGCAGTAGTATGGTTTGACATTCATTGTACAATATTTTGTAACATGTAAGAAATTCTGATCTGAAAAAGAAACCAAGCACTAATAAAGGCAAGGCTGTGGTCCATCTTAATATGAAGTTTTATTTATTTGTCCCAATATTGCAGTGAAACTCACATTTCCACAAATGTCAGAGAAGCCTACCAACACACACACACACACACACACACACACACACACACACACACACATAAATAAATCAGTGCACATGGTAGTGATGGATGGTACAAGAAAATACACACTGCAATTTAATGAAATGCCCTTTTCAAAGAAAAAACCCACAATGATAACACAGTGACGTGTTAAACTGTACCTGAAGTTGTAAGACATCATGTAAATGATGAAATGGCATGAGTCTGCGACCGAGAGAGCAAACACATTGTATGTGACAGAAAAATGTATGTCAAGGCATCCTGAAGTTGTCATTTTTAGGTGATCAGTAGCAGAGCAATCTGTGTCAACACTGCAGGTTAAAATTAACTAAACTGCATCCACTTGCACTCTGAAGTCTAACTCAAAACAACAAAACATAGAACGGGATTGATACAACCTAAAAGCAAATCACCACAAACCTATCCCACCACAGATCCCTTATTTCAACACTAAATTTAAGTCTAGCACTGCACCTCAAGTACCACCTTGACACTAACATAAACCCTCTTTATCGCAAACTAAAAAAAAAAAAAAAAAAAAAAAAAAAAAAAAAAAAAAAAAAAAAGACAAATACATGTAAACAGAAGACGGAAAAAAAGTCGACACAAAACTGATTTAGTACAAGACTGATTCATTTTGACAACCTGCTAAAAGAATTTGTCATACAGCTGTCTTGAAATAAAGTAGCATGGTGTTCCAGTTCTATATACAGATCATGGGCGTATAAGGCTGTTTCTGATTTGTTACCTCTTTGCATTGTTCACTACTTGTATATACAAATTAATTTTGGTCTAGAGGGGAAAAATTGAGGATTCTGAATACCTCTGCTACACGTTACTACTTAAATTGTGTTTCACTACATTTTAACAAATGCTTTAACATTTCTGCAAACTATTTAGAACACAAATATAAAAGTAGGGAATATTAAATAATACAAGGGTTCACACAAACAGCATGAAGCTTCAAATTGTCACAGTTACTGAATAATCTCCTCATATTCTTTCTTGTGTACCATTCACATCAACATGCAGACACAGCAATTCAACATCCCATATGTTGAGTGCTTACAATACACAGTTTGTTCTTCTTTTGGCGTTTCCCGGTTAGGGGTCGCCACATCGGAACTCCGGTCCACGAATGATTGGCAATAGATTTTTTTTTTTATGGTGCCGAGGTGCCAGTTCGATGTCCAACCTTCAACAAAGGCATGCCCTACGCATGTCTTTCGAATGCCACTCGACCGTGGGGAGGACATGCAGACTCCACACAGAAGGTGCTCCAGCCGAGAATCGAACGGGAGAACCTCTTGCTGTGAGACGACAACGCTACTGGCCTTCTCTCACACAATCCATCCACCTCTTTGCTGGATGCCCCTATTTCCTTATGCCTTCTTCCTGTCTGTCCCAAATCTTCTTTAACAGATTGTCTTCTGCTTTTGTGCACACATGACCAAACCACTGTAATCGATTCTCTTGGAGTTTTTCCGCAATTGGAGCTACTTTGGCTTCTGCTCTTATGTCCTCATTTCTGCGTCTATCTCACAGTGTTCATTCTACCACCCATCTCAGGCACTTCATCTCCATCACCTTTAGCTTCCTTAACTGCTCTCTGCCTTTACTGCCCAGTTTTCTGTACCATACAGTAGCACTGGTCGCACCATTCCTTTGTACACCTTACTCTTCATCTTCTTTGGCATTCCTCTGTCATACAATACACCCGACATTCTGTGTCACATGGCTGCATTCCCTCTAATTCTAGCTTTGAACTCCTCATTCAGACTTACCTTATCCTCAACCAATTCTCCCAGATACTTGAAGCTGTAAACCTGTTTGACTACTGTCCTTCTATCTCAATTCTCAGCTTCTTCTGAACTCCAACATTTGCTGTCATTACAACTGTCTTATCAGTACACAGTTTCATCCCATGTGCCTTCAGTTTTGCATTCCATTCCCCTATCCTTTGCTGAAGTTCTTGCTCAGAGTCTGCCTGTAATGCCACATCTTCTGCATACAAGCAACTTTGTTGATCTGTCCTTCCAACCTGTTTGCTAATGTAGTCTATCACCAGTCTGAACAACAGTGGGCTCAGAAGTGAACCCTGGTGCACACCCTCTCCCAATGGAAACTCCTCTCTGAGAGCAAACACTGTTTGTACTTGAATCACTGGGTCCTTGTATACAGCCTGCACTAATTCTTCCAATGTTTCTGGGACTTTAAACCACCGCAGGACTCCCCAAATCAGCTTTCTAGGGACCTTGTCATATGCTTTCTCCAAGTCTGGGAATACCCAGTTGGACTCTTTTTCTGATCACTAGCTTCTTCTCAACTATCTCTTTCACTGCAAACACTGGGCCAATTGTGCTGCATCCTGATTTAAACCTGAACTGCTCATCTCCCATCTTACTTTCTACTGCTCTGCCTATCCTTTTATCAGTCACTCTCTCCATAACTTTCATGCAATGTGGCAAGAGTCTGATATCTCTGTACTGTTCATATTTGTGAATGTCCCCTTTGTTCTTGAACACTGGCACTAGTATGCTTATTCTCCAGTCATCTGAGATATGCCTTTCTCTTCACACTGCTATAAATACTTTCAAGAGCCATTTCTCCCCTATTTCATCCAGCATCTTTATCATATCTGCTGTGACCTCATCTGAGCCTGCTGCTTTCCCTAAATTCATTTTCATTAGTGCTGGTCTTACTTCTGCTATGGTTTGCTCCTCCTCTTCTCTTATTGTATGCTGTGTCTGGCACAGTACAGCTTCTGTGGGGTTTTCTTATTTCAGCAACTGCTGGAAACACTCCTTCCATCTGCCTTTGATGTCTTGTGGACTGGTGAGCAGGTTGTTGCTTGCATCTGCTATGAAGGGTACCCGGCTATCTTCTTTATCTTTCTGTCTTGGCCTTGCAACCTGATATACTTTCTTTATGCCATCAACTGACTTACTTTGTAGAAGCTACTAAAGTGCCTCTTATGCCTTGTTCTTTGCTATTGCAACTGCTCTTTTAGTGTCTTTGTTAGCCAACCAGTATACCTTCCTAGCCTGGTCCATCTTTTCTCCCACTTTTTCCTACATTCCTTCTTTGTTTTGATGACTTCCTGGAATTCTGCATTCCACCAGCAGCTTTTCTTATGTACCTTATTTCCATACCTGGCTCAGCCACATATCTGTTCTGTGTCCTCACATATCCCATTCTTCTTCAGCTCCACCTATTTTCTCCTTTTCTTGAGGTGATAGAGCCAAGAGCATTTCCTTGAACTGTTGTGCTTTTTCTCCAGTCAATTTCCAGGTCTTCAGCCTGATCTCTGATGACTTGAGAGCCTTGCCTGACCACTCCTTGTAGCCGAGTGTGGCAACTAGTGGTTTATGCTGTGGGACGACTGTTTCACTGGGGATGAATTTGCAATCAATGATTCTACCCAGTGCTCTTTCCTTACTAGGAGAAAGTCTACGTGAGATGCATGTTGGCCACTCCTGTATGTGATCTTCTGACTCTCTCTTTCTGAACTATGTGCTGGCTGCTATCAAGCCATTTGCCACACAGAAGTCTAGAATGGCCTCTCCTTCTTTATTCTTGTTGCCCCACCCATGTGGACCTAGGCAGTCCTCATATCCTGCTCTGTCTGTCCTGATTTGTGCATTCAAGTCACCCATTATTAACACCAATTCATGTTGTCCTGCTTTATGTAGTAAGTCCTGCAACTGTTGTATGAATGCACTGTTTTCCTCACTATCATGACCCTACTGTGGGGCATAGGCTAAGATTATGAATACTGCTGTATCATTAGGCTGGAATCTGATTGTCATGAGTCTATCATTAATTCTGATGACATCCCTCAAAGTCTTCTGTGTCTTCTGAAGCTTCTATCTCACTGCGATTCCAACACCATTTCTAGTCTGTCCTCCTTCTGAGTAGTATACTCTGGATCCCAAGCCAAGTGGCTTTGCAGCACCATTCTACCTTGTCTCCTGGAGACGTATGATGTCCAGCCTCCTTCCTGCCATCATGTCATCCACTTCCAAACCTTGTCCTGTCAGTGAACCTGCACAGAGTGTGGCAATTCTTAGTTCATGTTTGGTAGGTTGACTGGTTTTATGTCCAGTTTTTGCTCAACAGAATTATCACAGATAACTCAAACTGGGCAAATAGACATTAGCCAGAGTTGCTGGGCTTTATGGTGAGCCCATAGAGGCCAATAGGGGACATACAGCCCTCCCACCATTAGTATAGGTCCCTGGCATAGGTTGGAGTAGGTTAGGCCCTCATCCCACTTATCACCGGCAAATATCCATGCCCATTTGTCGACATTAGTCAACAAGATTGAATCATCTAGAGCCATATTTTTTACATAGTTGAATGGCTACCCTGCCATAGCATGCAATCTGTGATCTGTGTTCTCCTATCATGAAGATACTGCACAACAGTTATACAACTCTTCCCTCTAAAGGGGACCATGTACAGTCTATGCTGCTGCCCACAGCTCCATTCTTTGAAGAGTTTGATATGGAAACAGCCGTTTTTCAGAGGTGGGAGGAACCCCATAGAGATGCAAGAAGAACATGCAAACTCCAAACAGACACTGGCCAGAGGTCAGGATTGAACCTTGTACCTGTGCATGAAAGGCGAAGACCTTAACCATTATGGCAATTAGTCACTGCCTTAACAAAAAAAAACAAAACAAAACAAGACAAAAAAAAACATAACAAGAGTTAGTCTTCAGTAATCTCCATGGAGATTCTCTTTATCTATCACAAAGATTCACAAAGAACAAAAAAAGCTTTCTTGTTGCTACAAACTTTTGGCTGTTAATGTAGTACTTAGTCAGGACAGGATGCCTTGAGATTATTTTTGTGCTTTGTCTGAGGTAAATGTGCAACAGGAAAATGGACTCGACTTGCTTCTTCCTATAAAGTCTGCATAGCAAGTTTGCTAGTTTTGTCATTCCTAATTTAAATAAATCTCAACTAGAGGCTAAGAAAACAGTTTCTAGCATGACTAAATTTTAAATAAGGTGTTGGAAAATACTACGGTTATGTCCACAGTCTTAATGGCAAAACCCAATAATGTGCAGAATTAGTTGTAGATGGCATCACCTATACTCAGACGCAAGATATAGCAAATCTACTTGGCAACAAATTCAGCTCAAATTTCACCTCCTCATCACCCCCATTTCTCCCCCAAGAAATATCCTCCACCACTCCACCAATTATCACCAAAGAACAGGCTGCCACTGTGCTTTCTAAAGCTAAAAACATAGCTTCAAATGGGGTTTGATAATATACCAGGTTGCCTTTTAAACAATTTAAAATCAGGACTTATCAGGCCCATTAGGATCTTTATTTAATCACAAACTCCAGATTGGCTTTATCCTGATAGAGTGGAGGACATCAGCAGTCATCCTTTTGCATAAAGGCATACCATCTACTGATCTGGGAAATTACAGACCTATAAGTTTGACAAGTCGTATATGTAAGGCCATGGAAAGAATAATCATGAACCTGATATATAATGACATAGGAACCATCCAAACACAGGACCCGACCCAATTCGACTTCGTCAAGGGCAGGTCATGCCTACTGAATCTGGTGGATTTCTTGGAGAAATTCACTAAGGCCACAGATGAGGATAAAACAGTACTTATCTCGTACCTTGGCCTGACCAAGGCAATTGACACAATTCCCAACTCAGGTATTATAACTAAACTCACAAAACTAGGCATGTATCCCTACATCATCAGATGGATAGCCAATTGGATCATGGACAGGACACATGCGGTTAAGGTGGGTAAATCCAGATCCAATAAGCCAATCAGTAATGGTGTGCCACAGGGCTCAGTGCTAGGACCACTCCTGTTCGGAATATACTTCTCTGAAGTCAAGGCTAATGTGGAAGGCCTATGGATGGCAAAGTTTGCCGATGACTGAAAGCTGGGGGCAATCACCGAATCCCCCAGTGATGTAGATACATAATTTGACACCATCTGGGCTGCCCTGACCAATTGCCCTTTGATGATACCTCGTTTCACGTGCATGGGATGATTACTGTCAAAGTGTAAAATACTATTCGAATATGTCGGTTTTCTAAATATTTTTGATTTCAAACCATCTTTAGTTTTGACCAACAAGACATATTCAAATAGTATTTTACAGCCTGGATGGTGACAAATTACAGTGATTTTATTGATGAATGTGATTTTATGTGTCAAATGTTCATGGATAGAGCTTATCCCAAGTTTCTTATTAACAATATTAGAAGGGAGGTAATAGAGAAACGTGTTAGTGGTTATTTTAAACCTATTTTGAATAACTTGGGGGAAAATGTTTTGAGCATGGTGGGTTTATCCACCAATGTTGACACAACCAACCTGGTTGACCATGATAGTACTTCTAATTTACTAACTGTGGAAACGTCTAGGAGATTTGGGAGGAGGAATGATATGTCATGTCCACCGGTGACTACCTTTTCCAATGACAGCTATACCATGCAAGCTATAGTTAACAAGAATTGGACCATTTTAAATAGTGATTCAGGGTTGGGATCTTTTTTTGGAGAACACCCTGAATTTGTGTTTAGGAGGGGTAGGAACATAAAAAAATCTATTGGAACAAGTTAAGGACTGTAATTTACAGGGGAAAATGACATCTTGTGGTGCATGTAGTCAGTGTAAAAATATCTTACTAACATCTAAGGTCAAGATATCTAACAGGGTTATTTCTATTAAGGGCAAGTTTAACTGTCATACACAAGGGGTGGTGTATGCTGCCCTGTGTTCGCAATGTCCCAGTTTTTATGTCGGGAAAACTCAACAGAAGTTGAGTCAGGGTATTTACGAGCATCTATATGATGTTCGTAAGTGTGAGGAAAAAAATGCTCTATTTAGACATATTAAAATATTTCCCGACCATGCCTTTAAATAAGAAGTTATGTACTCACCATAACGTTCCATCTGAGTAGGTAGCTTCATTTGTCTGCAACCTGTGGATCTTGGATCCAATATCGGATCCGAGCCGGCAACTTGTTTCAAGCTAATGGATCCGAGCTCCTAGCTCCTCCCCTCACCCATAATCCCCTGCCAACCCTCCATGACCTCAGATCGAGTTTGCCCCTCAATATGTACCCAAAAAGGGTATCCAACTAACATAGATCCGAAGAAGGCCAGGGGGAAGGAGGGGGGGGATGGTTGCAGACAAATGAAGCTACCTACTCAGATGGAACGTTATGGTGAGTACATAACTTCTTAATCTGAAGTAGGGACTTCATTTGTCAGCAACCTGTGGGACAGAGTCCCCAGCTACCTGAACCTTGGGTGGCCATCATGGAAGGATATTGCGAAGCACCGCAGAGCCAAAGGATGCTCTCCCTCTAGAAATCATGTCCAGTTTGTAGTGGTTAATAAAGGTATGAGATGAGGCCCAAGTGGCTGCCGAACAAATATCATCCAATGGAACTCTAGACTTGAAGGCCGCAGAAGTAGAGATGGAACGAGTGGAATGTGCGCGAACTCCTTCAGGTGCGGGTCTCCCAAAGGCTTGGTACGCTGATAGGATACATTGTGAAATCCAGCGTGATAGAGATACTTTTGATATTGCTTTCCCCAAATTAAATTTGGCAAAGGAAACGAACAGCTGGTCGGATTGTCTATGACCAGCCATTCTATGAGTATAAAAACGTAGCTGCCTATGAACATCTAATGAGTGCAGCTTGTACTCTCCTTTATTCTGATATTTAGGAAAGAAAACCGGTAAATTTATGGATTGATTTATATTGGTTTCTGATGCTATTTTGGGAAGGAAAGAGGGATTGATCCTGAGGTACACTCTGTCCGGGTGAAAGATCAAATAAGGAGGCTTCACAGAAAGAGCTTTAAGCTCGAAACTCTTTTCGCATGAAGTAATGGCTACAAGGAATGCTGTTTTCCAGGACAAGAATTTGAGATCTACTGAAGCAGCAGGTTCAAAAGGTGGAGCAGTCAAGGCTTGAAGAACTAGTGAAAGATCCCATGGTGGTACGGCTTCTTTTATAGGGGGTCTAAGCAAAAAGGTGCCCTTGAGAAAGGTTTTACACAACTTGGCCGACATCAAAGGCCCTGTATCATGTCCCACATGGTAATGTGAGATGGCAGCCAATTGCACTTTGACAGTTGAGCAACTAGCGCCTTCCTGAAAAAGTTCGGTTAGGAAGTCTAATATGGACGTAAGAGGAGCCGTAAAGGGATCTAGATTATGATGCTCTGCCCAGATGGAGAAACGTTTCCATTTACTGCGGTACACTTTCCTGGTGGAGGGCTTATGCGCTGCCACAAGGATGGCTTTGACTGGTGAAGAGATACCGGGAGTCCTAACTAGGAGTGGAACTGGAGCAGCCAAGCTGTCAGCTTCAGATTGTCCAGATTTGGGGTCGGTAAGTCCGACGGATGGGAGATTAGATCCGGACTGGGATCCAGAATCCAAGGAGGATTCGCTAGGTGAGACCATAGGTAAGGGAACCAAATTTGCCGAGGCCAGAATGGGGCAATGAGGATCATCCTGCTCCCCAACCGCGAGGCTTTCTGTAAGAGTTGCAGCATCAGGGGTAGAGGAGGATAGGCATAAAGTAGACCGGGTGGCCAAGCATGCACCAGAGCGTCTCTTGGAGTTTCCCCTGGAGGGGGAATCAGAGCGAAGAAATTGCCGCATTTGGTGTTTGAGGGAGAGGCAAAAAGATCGCAGCAGGGTTGCCCCCATATTGGGAATATCTGCTTCGCTACTAGTGGGTTGAGAGACCACTCATACGGGGTAAGAAGGGTGCGACTGAGTTTGTCCACTAGGATGTTGGTCCGCCCCGGAATGTGCATTGCAATCAGAAAGCGGTTGGTGGAGATTGCCCATTCCCACACTCTCATAGCTTCGCGGCATAGAGGGTAAGATCTGGTTCCCCCCTGTTTGTTGATGTACCAGACAACTGACATGTTGTCCGACTGAATTGCAATCGTTCCTACGGGGAGGATATTCTGAAGTGCTTGCAACGCGTACAGCACCACTCTCATCTCCAGAACGTTGATATGCAGGGAGGTCTCTGTATCGTTCCACGTGCCTTGGACCGTCCTGCCTGAATAATGCCCCCCCCATCCGAGGCGGGAGGCGTCCATGGTCACCGTGGTGAGAGGGGGAGAGGTGCAGAAGGGTCGGCCCGTATGGAGGTCCGAAGCATGGAGCCACCATAATAGAGCCCTCCTGCAAGCCTTGCTGATAGCAATGGGGTGATGAAGAGGAAAAGACAGAAAGGACCATTGTACTAGAAGGGTCCATTGCAGTACCCGCATGTTCAAACGGGTGCATGGAAGGAGTGTTATCGCTGCTGCCATGGAGCCCAGTGCCCTCAGGACCAATTCCGCCGGTGGGGTCTCTGACTGGAGGATAGCCCGCACATGGGGTTGCAAATTCCGAAGTCTTTCGGATGTTAGAAAGGCTCGTAGCTCTCTGGTGTCTATTCTGGCTCCTATGAATTCTATGGCTTGTGTCGGGGCCAGAAAGGATTTGTCGGCATTGATGGTGATGCCTAACTGTGGGGCTAGGCGGAGAAAGAAATCTCTGGCTGAGCAAAGTAGATGCCTTGTTGGGGCGGTCAGGAGCCAGTCGTCCAGGTACGGAAAGACCTGTATTCCCTGGAGTCTCAGGTGGGCCGCAATCACTGCTAATACCTTGTTGAACACCCTGGGGGCTGTGGTGAGGCCAAAGGGAAGGACTCTGAATTGGTAGTGACTGGCTCCCAGCCGGAAGCGGAGGAACCTTCTGGATCGTCTGTCCATTAGAATGTGGTAGTATGCATCCTTGAGGTCTATAGAGCACATCCAATCGTTCTCCCTTAGAAGGGGGAGAATAGATTGAAGAGTGACCATTCGGAATTTTTCCTTGGTTACCGACAGGTTCAAGCGGGAAAGGTCTAAAATCGGTCTCAAGTCCCCCGTCTTTTTTGGCACCAAAAAGAACCTAGAGTAGAACCCTAATCCGAGCTAGTCTTGGGGGACGGGCTGGATGGCTCTTTTTCTTAGCAGCTGCTGAATTTCTGCGGCTGCAGCCTCCCTCTGATCGGGTGGTACATCGGGGAGGTTCTTGAATTTGGAGACATGAAGTAATGGTATTTTGTACCCTCTGGATATAATTCGAAGCACCCAGCGGTCTGTCGTGATGGACTCCCATGCCGCTAGGTGCTCCGAGAAGTGCCCCCCGACTGCCTCCAGAGTGGAGCAGTCGGGCAACCCTTCAGGGCTTCTGCATGGGCCGTTCAGAGAAAGGTTCTCTGGACCCAAAGTTTCTCGGAGCCCCTCTGCCCCTGGGGCAGCGTCCTCCCTGTCCTCCTCTGCCACGGAAGGACTGGTTGTCCGGAGCGGGTTGGGAATGTTGCGATTTCCGGAACCACATCTTCTTCTGACCCTTTTGGTTCTTCGAAAAGGACCGCTGGGGCGCAGAGAAGCGGACTCCGACAGCAGACAACGTCTTCCCATCCTTCTCGCTCTGGACAAGTGTCTCGTGAACCGTTTTGCCAAACAGGGCAGAACCATCAAAAGGGGCATTCGCAAAAGACGCTTTAAAGGGCCCCGCAAAGTCACAATGACGGAGCCAGGACTGACGTCTCATGACTAGGCCCGCTCCGCTAGCCCTAGCGGCTCCCTCAGTGGCGTGGGACAATAGCCACATAGAGGTATTTGAAATGGATCTCAGAGTGGCCATTCGGGTGGAGTACAATTGTTTGTCCGCCAACATGGACTCAGGGGGGGAGGCAGCGTATTCTTTGATAAGATCCCGCTGCATCCTGATGACATGTGCCATATAGTTCAGAGACCTTACCGAGAAGGTCGCTGAACTAAAAACTCGCTTCCCTAAGCGGTCCATCGAGCGGGACTCCTTGCTCGGTGGATGGACTGAGGGGCTCTCCTGAGCTAGTTCCCTCTTCGTGGCTGCCGCCGTCAACATGGCATCTACGGGGGGACCCTTGCTCCAGTGCAACCAGTCTGAGGGGGGGCTTAGTATTCTGTCCAGGCATTTGGGTATTGGCTCCACGGTGTCCGGATCCTTCCATGCCCTGGTGGTAATAAGGTCCACCAAGGGGTCGGCCGGAGGGGACACCCAAGAAGTAGACAGGCCTGCTTCGAATGCCTCCAGAAACACGGACTCGTCGGAGGAAGACTTGGGGGCAGACCACCCACCTCTGATCCTCAGCATCTCCATGATGTCTCCAAAGGAGACATCTTCAGGGGGTGATCTTGGGGAGCCTTCCCCTTCATCCAAGTCCGTGTCCTCAGTTAAGGACTCAGGGGAGTCCACGTGCCTCCTCTTGCACTTATGCTTGTGGGGCACTTCCTCGGGGGGGGCTGTCCGAGGAGGCCTCGCCAGCAACATCCTGTTCCAATGGAACCATCTGGGACATTGAAGCAGGCTGTCCCTTTGGCCAGGTGATGGAAGCCTGGCCCAGCAGAGAGGGAGTGCAGGGTGGAGCAGAGACAAGGGCCGGGGGTCCGGATTCTCTCAACAGAGCCCTCTCCACTGCATCGAAGCCGAGGGGGAACCACTCTCTCTGGGCTCCGAGAGTTGGCTCCCACTCGGATCCGATGAAGGGATCGGAACCGGCACCGAGGCCATCGGATCCGAAGGACCAGTGCGCTCCGACCTGGACGGAGCCGAAGGCACACTGAATCCCTCGGATCCGAAGCTCGGGCCATGGCTCCGAGAGGTTGGATCTGACAGGCTCGAGGGCAGGGTCGGCTCCGAAGTACCAAGTACTGTCGGCGCCGACCCACCCCCGGCTCCAACGCTGCTCGGCTCCGAACGCTCTGAACCCAGATAGCGGGTCGGAGAAGGAGCAATTGGATGGAAAAAAGGTGTCGAGCTCCCCCCCCGAAGGGGGGGGAGGCAAGAGCACTCCCATCTGCAGCTGGGCCTGGATGAACCTTCGCATCATCCGGTCCAAGTCTGCATCAGACATGCTGAACGTCGATCTCGAAGAGGCCGCCGAGGCAGGCCTGGAATGCCGCCTCGATGACCTCGATGGAGATCGGGCCTCCTCCTCCTCGGGCCCTGGGGAGAAACAAGGGGATCGGAGCTGAAGAGGAGGAGACCTAGAAGCAGTGGAGGGAGAAGCCCGCTTAGCTGGCGGGGCCGAAGCAGAGGCCTCGGCCCGCCGCTTGTGGTGCTTCTCCCTCTGTTTCTCCCTCCTGGCCTCCCTGTCTTCCGGCGCTTTAGCGGGAGTTTGAGTCCCGGCCGAAGGAAGGGGGGCAGGAGTGGCAGCAACCACAGCCTCTGGTAGTGCCATGGGAGCAGCGGAGGCCGGAGCCGAGTCCGGGGATAAAAGTCCCGCCAAGACCAGCTTCGACCTCCGCTCTTTCAGTGCCCTGGGTTGAACGCTGCACAAATGGTACAGCATGAGGTGAGGTGTTCAACCCCAAGGCACCGAACGCACCGAGTGTGGCCATCAGCCGGGGAGAGCTTATGGCCACACTCGGTACATTTAGAGAAAATGGCTTTTAGGGTCTCAGCCATACTTAAAAGAAAAAGTAGTGCTACACAAACACACAGGCCCCAAAACACAACACACACACACACACACTCACTAACGACCAGCGAAGGGAGGGAAAAAACGAATTAAAAGAAATATATTTTTTCACTACAGGGTACCTAACACTTACACACTTTATATTTTGTAAAAAAAGAAGAAAGTTTGACAGAAAAAACACACTTAACTGACGATTTACTAGTCGAGCTCAAAGGAATCCAGCTATCCACAAGCGCAGCAAACTAGATCTGAGGTCATGGAGGGTTGGCAGGGGATTATGGGTGAGGGGAGGAGCTAGTAGCTCGGATTCATTAGCTTGAAACAAGTTGCCGGCTAGGATCCGATATCGGATCCAAGACCCACAGGTTGCTGACAAATGAAGTCCCTACTTCAGATTTTGTGGTTTTACAGCAGTTCAAGCGGGGGGATCGTGGTGGACCTTGGAAGTTATGGTTAGAAGATAAAGAAATTTGGTGGCAGGTCATGTTCCCCCTGGGTTGAACGACACCATTTCTATTAGCAGTAAATTAAAGCTCAGGGTATTAGATAGATGAGATGTTCTCACTGCAATATATAAACACTATTTTGAACATGAATTCTAAATGCATCAATTATGTGTAATTATATATATATGTATTTTTCATATATTTTTTATTCTTATCTTATGCAATTTGTATGTTTTTCTATTATGTTTAAGTGCAAAGGTTTGTGTTATCAATTAGTATGAGTATTCATGATTAATTAATTGAGGGGTGTGGGTGTGGTATATATGCTGAACTGTAGTATTATTTTATTGTCTGATGAAGTTTGGTCTATGTGCCTTATGAAAGCGCTTACTTTTGTACAATTTTTACTGAGTCTTTTATATAGTAAAACACTTGTTCCCTTTATTTCAGCGTGTGGTTCATTCATTTATTTTTACTGGTCGGTGTTGTGCCTTATGGCCACTGCAGAACCATGAAATTTATATTTTGCTGCATCTCCACACAAGGATGACAAGATATCTGATGTGATATGTTTGCAGATGACTCTAGTAGCACTAGGGTTTTAAGTTATTTACCGTCACACACCAAGTGACATGCTGCTCCAGCATTCCTCTTTGCAGGAGAACACATCTCTGGGAAATGAAAGCAAGACAGTAATGGATGTACTGAATGTTGTCTCTTTCCAAAGGTGTACAGATGTACCTGTCATACAACTCACCATGCTTTAACACCTTCAGTCCTTGGTACTGTATATAAAAAAACAAGCTTATAAAGACAGCTGTACACTAATAATGTAATCCTTTAGATGACAAATCTTCCATTGGCTTTATGGGTGCTCTTTGGGACACATGCAGGTGCGTTGCTTTCAGGTCTGCAGTTTAAACCTATGACTAAGAGAAGCATTTTTAGTTATTTCAATATGATGTCAGAATATGCTACTTTGGGGGCCTAGGACAGCCAGTTTCATTTCTATATCAAAAGATATTTAGGTTAGCACCTTTTAGGGGCCAGTTTTGTTGAAGCAAATGGGGGTGTTGGTCTTCAATAGGGTCGCACGGGGGGGGAGTTACTGTTTGAAACCAGAACTTCTCTGGCTGAGAAGCAAGCTCATTAGATAGAGAAGGGTTCAATAAATGATTCATTGTGTTTCTTATTCCCTTAATATGACCCCCCCCCCAATATCTCCCCTTCATCAGCTCCCCTACAAAGGTGAAATTGCTCAGGGAAGAAATGCCAGAGTCTACAAGAACTGGAAAGGACCTTTGTGAGGACAATTTAACTCAGAGTCTTAAACCAAGTCATTCTCTTAAACAATCATTAAGGAAATCACATCTCTTGATGTTAAATTGGAAAATTAGTAGGGCATATAAAATAATGCATGATAAGTGCAGGAATTAATCATAGGAGGTTAGAAAGATTGCTAAGAGAGCTGGATAGAAATTTACAAGGAAACAACAGGGGGATATATGTATGGCTCCTAAATATGCAACAAAGTCTATAAGATTTAGTATTTTTTCTTGCAAGTGTTTGCATAGGCATTTTTATACACCAAGTTGACTCCAAAGAATCTTTCCTCAGGTAGATGGCAAATGTTGGAGGTGTGATGGGGAAGAAAGAGCTAGCTGGGAAGATATGTTTTGAGATTTTAAAAAATCCCTACAAAGTACTCTGTTGGAAATAATGGGTTAGCAAATAGGAGTAACTAAGGAATTTTTTTTCAGCTGGGATATAGGATCTGAATTGCCTAGACATAGTAATGCCTTGTTGAGTTTAATTCTGGTGACTGCCAAAAAAGCATTTACTAGAAAATGGAAATCAAAATCTAAACCAGCCATATTTGAAACAGTGAATATTGTAAAAGAGATAACTAGAAGTGAGATATTTAGAAAAGACTAAGAGCAAATTACATAGAAAAAAAAATCATGGGAACAATACATGCAGAGTAATGTTTTGGAAGAGGAGTGAGGTTTAAGGGAAGGCAAGAACTGAACAATTTATGTAATGTTAGATTGATGATAACTGTACAGAAGAATATGTGGTGTATAATGGTTGTAACTATGAACATGTTAATATGGTTTGTTTTCTTTTACTTAAATGTAAGTTTGCCTATGTCATAAATGATAATTCAATAAAGGTATTAAAATTTAAAGGAAATCACATATCTTATGCCCAGTCCCAGTTACCTTCTAAAAGAAAATCAGACGAAAATGTCATACAGGCAGCCAAACCTTCTTTCAAAACAGCAAGCTTTTATTATCACAGTTCTGATTCTAAAGAAAAGAAGTCCTTGGGTAAAGCTTTTGGATTTCTCCAGCCCAAGAAACATGACAAGGTGAAAAAAAATTGCAATAAGAGTACTGCATATTTTGATTTCCCTCTTGTCTCCAGCAATAAGGATTGCTACTCTGGACATGTAGGATACCTTCTGGAATGTTCCAACTGTTTAGCTGTAAAAGATATATCACAAGTTTCAAATGGGGAACAGTCTTTCAATTTGCTGTTTTCCTATTTGACCTGACAATGGTACTCAATACATTTATCAAATATCAGGCTTCAACTCCAATAGTCTAATTCATGCGCAGTTACAGAACTATTTACACATTATCATTCACTTTCAGGACTCCCTAGGACCAGCCATTAATAGAGATAAATATCAGACTTCTTTCTGTCTCTGTGAAATAAGCTTTTCTGAAACCCCAAAGAAAAATATACTTCCCTTAGTGGACATGAACTTTATTTTGGAATGCTGCCTAACTCTCTTTTAGCCTACATTCTCTGATCTGCTGAAGTTCCTTACTTGGAAGGCAGCTGTCCCTGCTTGCAAGTCATGTGATCCACAGGGTGCATGAGGGTCTCATTAGAGATCACATTACTGTTGGGTGCAGGGCTGGCCTAAGAAATATGGAGTCCAATTTGGACCATTTTGGTGGGGCCCTTCAGCTGAACCACCACATATGACCCCAATACTTTCTTCAGTTGTGTGCTTCCTTGAGTTAAGACTATTTCACATTTGATATGAGAAATATATACTACTACCAACTACTAAAAATAAAACAATATGGTTATTTATTATTATGGATTTTGTCATAAGACATGTTAAAGTAAAAGTAAACTACTGGATTCCCTGTAAGTTCCTCTCTAGGTCTGCTTAACTCACTCTGACACATTATAAGGGGTATGTTTCATGGGCCACCGAGGACCTGTAACTACATGATGCTTCATCGTATGGATGCTCCCTGGCTTACCAGTAAACATGTTCCCAAGTACTTGTACTACTACCCAGATCTTTTGAACCTCGGTAGGAGATGGCTACACATGTTCCCTTTGTCTCCCCCACACTGCTATTTTTTATTTTTTTCTCTCTTTTCTGTTACCCTCCTTTCCATTCTTCCCCTCATTTGACTCAAGTCTTACTTTCCGTTACATCCCATACCCAAAACTTGTGTATACTTTTGTTCTTTATGTATTAGAGACATGACAGTGTAGAGGTACTATTTGTACCAATTCTACAGACTGAAGCCACGTGTACTTGTAATTAATTCATTTATGCTACACAGTATTCTAATATCTCTCTGCTTGCTTGCTTTTATATTACCACTGTTGCACTGACATTAATTAATATTTATTTCCTTGGTTCTGTTTCCACAATGCTGACACTCACAGCGGTTTAGGGGGATCTTGGTTAAATGTTAAATTAGTACTGTAAACAAAAAACATCTTTGTAAGTTAAGTATCCACACAATGCAGCATGCTGCAGATGACACTAAAAGCCCCATTTTGAAATGAGAAATATGATGAAATCCTGTTACTCATTCTAGTCCCCATCACTTGCCTCCCATGCCCCAATGTCCTTGGATCCCAAAAGTACAAGGCAGATGAGCCAGTGGGCTGTGCTTAATGGTTGTTAGAAGAATGAGGAGCCTTAAACAGCATGAAAAATGTCTAACCTCCATTATATAGTCTCATCTCATATTACCCCTTTCTTCTTTCATTGGCTTCCAATCATTTCTTGGAGTTCCATGCTCAGTTAATTCTCATATCTTGTTATAGTCAATATCTTTCCACAAAAATACCCATAATCAATCTGTATCATGTACACACTCAACAAGTAATCACAAATATTGCACACAGAGGAGGATGGAGATGGAAACCAGAGCTTGCACTAAATAAAAATCAATTTATTTAAAATAAAAACCAAAACACTGAGCCCTTTTGTCCCACACACGTCCTGGAACTTTATCAAAACACACACACAATAAGCCAAGATATCACAAGGGCACAAATAAGTGTGTTTTTTGCAAGCATATAATTGAAGGTGAAAAAAATAACTCTTGAAAATAATCTAGGCACAACCATTACTTTACAAAAAAGGAACTGTTTAACATCAGAGGTTGTTTATGTGGCAATATGTTAAAAATGACCAGGGTTTTATGTGGGCAAATCTGAACGATTGCTCAAAAAGAGAATCTATAAACATAAATATGACATAACTAAGAAAAATTCCAAGACTGCACTAAACAAACATTTGATAAATTGTACTAGTTTTCAAAGGTTTTGTTTTAGTATACTCGAAAAGGTATCTAGGGACGCAAGGGGAGGTGCATGGGAGACCAACTTGGAGTGCAGAGAGTTTCTCTGGCAACTCAAGTTGAATGCTAGCAGCTCCTCTAGGCTGAATGAATGTGTCTCTGTTAAACCTCTACTTCCTGACTGATCAGCAAAACCTTTTTTTATTTTTATTATGGATTTTGTTTGAACTAATTAGTATTCACCTATTAAGGTAATGGAAATGTTCAAAATTAACATTTATTATTCATTAATTATTAATATATTGTACTGTACAAATTTTTAAAAATTAAGGTACTCAAATAAGTAATGAGTTGATTTTTTTAAGTTTGACATTGTAACTTATGTGTATGTGAGGTTCAGTAAATCACAAACCTATGAAATTACAAAGGTGCAGTATACCTTTAAGAACCTTTAAATTTTATCAGGAAGTAATGTCATTGATTTTATAAAAGGAAGTTGACTTGTTATGTATGTGTTCTGATGAAGTCCCAGGAAATGTGTGGGACAAAAGCTCTCAATGTTTTGGTTTTTATCTTAAATAAATTGAATTTTGTTTAGTGCAAGCTCAGGTTTTTGGCTCCATCCTCCATGTGCAATATGTGTGGTTTCCACAAAAATAACAAACTGTGAACTTCCTCAAAATGCTTAACAATAGCAACAATCTCAGGTTTCTACTTACAAACTGATCAATTACTACTCTACTTATAACTAGTTCTGAAAGTTTATCTTTATTTAATTATTTGTTAAACTGGTAACTTGATTAACACATGCAGTTATTTCCAAACATATCCTAGGTCAGAAGGGCAACAGTAAAGATTACATGCATGGATAACTTACAGTCACAGACTACCATGTTTTGGCAGGCGGGATAAAAGTAGAATGCCTTAAGGAAACCCACATAGATGTAGGTAGAACATGCAAAACCCACATAGTTTGGTCAGCTTTCTACAATATACTTTCCCCTAAAATCTTCTCCCCAGTCAAATCCAACCATTTTTTTAGGTTTAAGGTTCTATTTTGTATGTAACTCTGAAAGCATGATATTCCTGCAGAGCATTTGTGATTCAGACTTTCTGTAAATGTTTTCCCAAGTTTAGCCATGTGAATAATTTTCCTACCACTTCTGCCTCTCACAACTCAACACACTCGCGTTCCTCATGCTTCACCCTTCTCGGATAATTTTTCTCCGATGACTGAATTAAGCTTTGCTCTGGTGATCTGTTGAATTGGTAACATTCTTTCACAAATCTTAGTAATAAGATATTACCTCATTTCAGAGCATCTTTTTCTTTTTTTTAATGTAAATTTACTATTGTTTTCATACTGTCAAAAACAGACTATTCCACAGTTATTTCTTGTAATTGTATTCAGTAACAACCAGTCATAAACCCAATGTCAGCAGGAAGAGCAAAAGAAAATGATACCTCTGACACTTTTCAAATTAAGCCTGGTCTTTAAGACAGTAAATGAAGCGGTGCAAAAAACCAGATGGTTAGCCCAACCAGTTTGGGTTGAAGACCGTGTTGAGTACTCAACAGCAGTTAATAACCAGTACAGGAACATGAGCATGTAACACTGTGAGCCATACAAGAGGTTTACAGTTACTAACAGCACTGGTCTAGTCACTAGACAAGTGCATGACAGGAAATGTCAACACTCCACTAAAAAGACTTGGAACTCCTTGGGGGCAAGATTACTAGTAGGAAATGCCTTCACTTGGCTGTAATGTCTCTCATGCAAATCTCTGGGCCAAATAAATCATAATGACTCAATCACAGCCTAGAGTGGGGCCCCTGAGGGAGTAGAGCCTATTGGGCCAAATATGTCCAACTGGCCTAAGGCTGACCCTGGTTGGGGGCTTGATCAGCCCAGCCTACTGCTAGGGGAGATTTTGATACATCAGCTTTTTGGAAATGTCAGCCTAAGCCTCATCCATGTTCTATAGACATACAGCTTAGTATTATACACATATGTGAAGACTATGGATACAGAAATGAAGAACATTTTATAATACAGCTATGTGAGGCACTTACTGTTATAGGACATGTACAACTTTACATATAAAACAGGCTGTGATACAAAATATTTGAAACATCACAAACAGTTTATTAAGACTTCAGAAAAATTCTGAAACGACACTTAACAGTAAACCACAGCACTTCAGCAATGCTATCAAGTGAACTTAAAATAGTAAAACAAAAACCCAAACATCTAAACAAAACAGTCAGGTTTCAACTAATTAAAAACAAACAATAATTTATTAACAGACATAATGATCATTAATGATTCAAGTACTCCAATCACTGTCAATGTTTAACCCTTAAGGTTTAATAGCACTATATTTTACAATAATGCAGAGATAATAAACCAAGTGCCCACCACGGCTGATACCATACACGATTTTATTGCAGACAGGCAGGATAAGCGCTTTCACATACAGTTGTGCTTCATCAGATCCATAATCACAAATAAAGTAAAAACATTTATATAGTAAAAACCAAAAACAATTATCTAATTAAAAGCAACAATTAACTATTGATGTGATCTATGCTTCTTAAGTAGTGGCTTTAAAGGAATAACAGCATTAAGCCCTGTGGGCTTATCTGCCTGTAACCTAGTAATCCATTTAGTCTCTGCCAACTCTAACCTATTATTAAAATCCCCCCTTCTCAAATCCACTGGTATCATTTGTAAAACCAAAAATTCAAATGTATGATCAGAATATAAGGAAATATGTTTTGCTAATGCATTAAGCAAATTATTATGACTTATATCCCCTAGGTGCTGCAAAATGCATTCTTTAAGCATCCTTAAGGTCTTACCTAGATAAAAAGAAGTGTAATGCCTGCACCTAGCCATGTACACTAACCCTTTCGACTTACAATCAGCATAAAACTTAGCCTTGAAATCAAAGCCCAGTCCAATATGTTTGAAATTACTATCCTTACAAATAAAAGTACAAGCCTTGCATGTCCTGTAAGGAAAAGTATCCAGTCGATCAGAAACTGCTAGTGGAATAGTAGTTGTTTTATAGCAAAGTTGTCTTTTTAAAGACAAAGTATTCTTAAAGGTAAAAGAAAGTTTATTACCTACTATATCCCTGGTCTTTTCATATGATAATAAAACCGGCCAATATTTATTAACTATATCACAAATATGAAGAACATTATTGCCATAAGTCAGAGGCATCCTAAGTGAATTATTAGTAGGCCTTTCTGAAGAACTACAGTTAACCTGATGTTCACTGGTCCTATTAAAGTACGTTTACCTCTTGTAGTAAGCAGTGAATTTACTTCTATTAAGGTCCTATCTATCAGAGTTTTTTTATATCCCCTATTCAATAAATCTCCCTCCAGGGTAGTTATTGCATCCTGATATTCAGTGTCTTCAGTATGTAATCTCGACATTCTCAGAAACTGACCTTTGGCAATGTTCCCAAACACATCCCTGGGGTGCATGCTTCTCTGATGGAGAAGAGCACTCTTTCTACAAGATTTCCTAAAAAGGGAACTATAAATAAGACCATTGTCCACAGTGATTTTAGTATCCAAAAATTCAATTGAGGTGTATGAATAATTCACCTCAAATCTAAAGCATTCACTGCTAAATTCAAGATATTTCACAAATTCAAATAAAGCATCAATGCCTCCCTTCCACAAAATAAAAACGTCATCTACAAACCTTTTATAATGTAAAAGGTGCATCAAATAATCATTGTTGGAAAGGACTACCCTGTCTTCCCATTCTGCCAACACAAGGTTGGCATAACTGTTAGCGCAGGGGTTCCCATCGTTACACCCTTCTTCTGCCTGTAGTTCGCATCTTTATATAGGAACACGTTGTTAAATAAAACAATCTCCATCAAAGTCCCAAGCAAATCAACATGTACCATAGTACAATCAGTATTAGTAGATAAAAACCTTTTTAAAGATGCTATCCCCATGTCATGGGGTATAACAGTGAATAAGGTCTTAACATCCATTGTGACAAGCAATACATCTTCAGAAAACATACCATGGGTTCTACTAAAATCACCCAGGTTGCTTAAAAATGTTCAGTGTCTTTCAAAACAGCCACAGATTTTTCTAAAGGTTTCTTGAGTTGATTCTCAAGATAGACTGAAATAAATTCAGTAACCCAACCCCTCCCTGACACAATGGGGATGAAAACTGGGACAGGTTAAAGACTTATGCACCTTAGGTAATCCATGAATGATTGGCACCAACAGTTCGGATACCAGCATAAAATCATACATTTATTTAGATAGCAATTCATACATTAATAACTCATACAGTTCATCATGCACCCCCTTAATAATCATAGATAACATAGGCTGTGTGATCTGCTCACAAGTTTCAGTATCACTAAGCATTTCCTTCATTGTATTATCATAATAATTCAAATCCAAAACAAGTGCCGCCCCTCCTTTATCAGCTGGGCATATAAATATACTATTATCACGGAGTTGTTGCAAAGCTAAAAATTAATCTCTAGTTAAATTAAAAACAATATTATTCTTACTAAAATCATTGTTAAATAATTAATTTTCCACAACTTTAACAAAAGTTTCAAGGACAGGTATAAGTTGCGGAACAAACAAACTAGAATATTTCATAGCATTCATTGTGTTAGGCTGGCCCCCAAACACAAGTTTAACAGCAATATTCATCACAAACATTCGAATGTCTAAAAGACCGTCCTCTATTTGTACAGGCCGTGAGGGCACAAAGTTCAAACCTTTGTCCAAAAGGCTCAATTGTGCTACAGTTAAAGAAGTTGACGATAAATTAAATACTAGAGTAGATTCCTCTTGTGGCCCACACCCTTGGAATTCCATTCGCTCTCCATTGATGACTTTCACCTCTTCCACCCTTGACTGAAACTCCACCCTCGTGTCAGTTGCTGCAGTTACCTGAATGGAGCTGGAAAACTGGAAAAAACACTGTCGGGCAATATCAAAGTATTATTATCTTTCGGTCTGGCTCCACCATTAGCTACTGCAGTGGTTATATCATCTCTTAACACTTTGGTGAAATGCACTCAATCACCATAAAACAGCACAAACCACAAGACACATAGCTCACCTACACAGTGTGCCCCTCAACCTAAGCCCCTAAGGCAAAACAGCTTGCCCAATACACTAATCATATGTGACTTGATAGTGAGGGACACTGATGTCCCACTCACTAGGTTCAATAAGGAGAAGGTAACAGTCAGCTGTCTATCAGGTGACAGAATCCGACACATAACACAAGCACTCAGGTCACTCCACAACAAGTATAAGTATGACTCTGTCATTGTCCATGTGGGTGTGAATGAGCTGAACTGCACCTCTCTGGACTACATGAAAAGAGACATGGAGGAGCTCTCGGATTATGTGGCCCAGGCATGTATGACCTTAGCCCTGAGCAGCATCCTTCAGTCACCCAGAATGACACCGCAGTACAAGCAGAAAATGATTGACTATAACAATTGGCTAAGTTTCTGGTGTCATTCTAAGGGGATCCAGTATCTGTCTGCTTGGGATGACATGATTGACAGACCTCGATGCTTTGCCAGAGATGGCCTGCATCTGTCACCCCTGGGTTTCTGGATAATGGCTAAGGCTCTTGTCACCCCTATAGTGCCTTTTTAGGTGATGTCCCAAAGATCAAATTACCACCGTAACAGTTATAAATAAATGCAATCTGAGGGTCATGCTGTTCAACGCTAGAAGTCTAAATCTCAAGATGCAATTGCTCGAAGCACTATAACTCATTCCACACCTTTCGGCCCCAGATCATGGACCGAAGCTCCAAAGTCGGTGGTGTCTCCATATTCATAAAGGATATGCACACCTCCAGACTAGTAGCCCAGCATAATGCATCTAAGATACTTCAGGTACAACTAACAATGGGTAAGAAGGTGATTCAGGTCATAGCCTGCTATAGGTCCCAAACCATGTCCCAAGACTCTCACTCTATGTTCCTAAGCACCCTGGAAACTATTAGGGTCCAACCCATCACTCTCATACTAAGTACCTTCAACTACCCCTCCATCAACTGGGAAAACTACTCATGCACCAATACAGTGGCTCAACGCTTCCTGGAATTCATCAATTCCAATGCCTTGGACCAGGTCATTCTTATCCCCACTAGAGGAAGCAACATCCTTGATCTGGTTATTACTAACATGGGCAACCGTTGCTCAACACCAATAGTCAATTCCTCCCTGGTTAGATCTGAACACAAACTAATCACCATGGAAATCCACATCTCACCCACACCCCCTGCAAAGGTAACCACCATGAAAAACTTCATCAAAGCTGACTCTGAGCTCCTAAAAAAGAAGGTGGCTAACTTCACGGCACCCATGTCAATGGAAAATAGATGCGTGACTGCTGAATCATACACCAATGCACTGTACAAACAAGTACATAAATGCATGGAACTAACCATACCCAACAGAACCAAGATGCTCTCCTCCAAAAAAAGGAAGCCAGTCTGGTGTCCCCTGCCATTAATAAACTCTACAATAGAAGGAAAAAACTGATGCAGAAAAAGGTCAAGTCCCAAGACTGGAAAAACACCCTTATTAGCCTCAACAAAAAGTTGAGATCCCTCATCAAAACCTCTAAAGCCAGCTATGAAGGCAGAATTGCGGGCAGACACTAAAAACAACCACAAAGCCTTCTATAGTTATATCAAGAATTTCCATGGCAATACCCAGGTTTTGCTCTGAGTTACTGCACAATGGTACCTTCTATACTGACCCAACATATATTGCCAACATACTGGCCGACAGATTCAGTGCCACCCTCACCCTTCTCCCCCCCCCCCCCCAAAAGGAGCAATCACAATACAGGAGGAATGCCAGGCACCCAGCATTACTGCAGCACAGGTTAAAGCTGCATTGTCCAAGGCAAGAATACAGATTCCATGGGAGCCGACAATATCCCTGGATGGGTTCTACATGAACTACAAAGTGAACTGGCACCACAGCTGTGTGCCCTGTTCAATCACAGCCTCACCTCAGGCTTTGTCCCTACTGAATGGCGCACTGCTACAATCATCCCTCTCCATAAAGGGGGAGTGACTACAGACCCTGGGAATCATCACCCCATTAATCTGACGAGTCTGACATGTAAGGCTATGGAGCGCATCATCATGGACCTAATTAACAAGGATCTAGGGAAACTCCAAACTCTAGACCCCACTCAGTTTGGTTTTGTGAAAGGTAGATCATGCCTGCTCAACCTGGTTGACTTCTTTGAGTCAGTCACCAGAGCTGTGGATGAGGACAAGGCAGTTCATACAGCCTACCTTGATCTAGCCAAGGCCTTTGATACCATTCCCCACTCAGGAATTATTGATAAACTCACCAAACTAGGCATCAACCCCTATCGCAATAGGTGGGTTGCAAATTGGCTCACAGACAGAACCCACAGTGTGAAAGTAGCGGACTACAAGTCGGACTGCCAACCAGTCATGAGTGGAGTCCCACAGGGATCGGTCCTGGGTCCTCTCCTGTTTGGCATCTACTTCTCAAAAGTACAGGCCAACAAGGAGGTACTCTGGCTGACCAAGTTCGCACATGACTGCAAGCTGGGAGCCATTATTTACTCCCCAAGTGATGTAGACATCCTACAAAAAGGCCTCAATGAGACCAATGACTGGTGTTGAAACCATGGCCTTAAGCTTAATGCCAAAAAATGTGTCGGCATCCCCTTTGGGAAAAACTCAGTTCCCACTAATAACCACATTGATGGGAGCCCATTGAACACTGAAGGTGTTATAAGAGATGTGGGGACACAGGTTGAAAGCAACCTGTCCTTCGACCACCACATTGCCACTGTGGTCAGACAGTCCTTCTATGTGGCACATCTCATTACCAAGGGTTTTGCATCCAGGAAGAAAGAGGTCATCATCTTTTTCTCTCTATTCTTCCGGGTCATTTCCATAACTCCTTCATCTTCCTCTCTTAAAACCTAGTTGCCTCGTGGTTTGAGCGTCTTTTCAGGCTTCTTGGCTGTTGGTGAAGCACCCTCCAAGAGGAAAAAACGCTGAGAGAAGAAGGGAGCCACTTTTGAGATTTTAAGTATTTTTTCTCTGTTTATTTGCTAAGTTTTTCTGCATAGCTGCCTAGCTTGAGCATTTTCTGGCTTGTTAAACTTGATTTCTGTATTAGTAGCTGTATTTAGAGCACAACCAAAAGCTGTTTGCTGAATTTCCTGTTTGCACTTAATTTTAAATCGTTTTTTTCTTAAAACTTGCATATTTTCTGTCCTTGACCTAGCACTCTTGTGTGGGGTCATTTACTACACTGTTATAACTTGATATTACTTGTGAACCTCTGCTATCTCTGTAAAAAACAAAAACAAAAAAATCTTGCTTTTATCCCACTTTTCTGAGAGTTAAAAAAGTTCAGTTACAGGCTTGCTGTTCCTGAACTGTTTGAAAGTTTCTGTGAGGCCATTTTTGCTTGGGCTGAAGGAGGGTCTCTGTGTTCATCAGTGGCAGTGAATAACATTGAGCAGCTTCCCTGCCCCCCGTAGAGGTGGTTACTGACTTGAAACTGTAGTTTTATTGGCCACTAGGGGTCATTTCCATAACTCCTTCATCTTCCTCTCTTAAAACCTAGTTGCCTCGTGGTTTGAGCGTCTTTTCAGGCTTGTTGGCTGTTGGTGAAGCACCCTCCAAGAGGAAAAAACGCTGAGAGAAGAAGGGTGCCACTTTTGAGATTTTAAGTATTTTTTCTCTGTTTATTTGCTAAGTTTTTCTGCATAGCTGCCTAGCTTGAGCATTTTCTGGCTTGTTAAACTTGATTTCTGTATTAGTAGCTGTATTTAGAGCACAACCAAAAGCTGTTTGCTGAATTTCCTGTTTGCACTTAATTTTAAATCGTTTTTTTCTTAAAACTTGCATATTTTCTGTCCTTGACCTAGCACTCTTGTGTGGGGTCATTTACTGCACTGTTATAACTTGATATTACTTGTGAACCTCTGCTATCTCTGTAAAAAACAAAAACAAAAAAAAAATCTTGCTTTTTCCCACTTTTCTGAGAGTTAAAAAAGTTCAGTTACAGGATTGCTGTTCCTGAACTGTTTGAAAGTTTCTGTGAGGCCATTTTTGCTTGGGCTGAAGGAGGGTCTCTGTGTTCATCAGTGGCAGTGACTAACATTGAGCAGCTTCCTGCCCCCGAGAGGTGGTTACTGACTTGAAACTGTAGTTTTATTGGCCACTAGGGGTCATTTCCATAACTCCTTCATCTTCCTCTCTTAAAACCTAGTTGCCTCGTGGTTTGAGCGTCTTTTCAGGCTTGTTGGCTGTTGGTGAAGCACCCTCCAAGAGGAAAAACGCTGAGAGAAGAAGGAGCCACTTTTGAGATTTTAAGTATTTTTTCTCTGTTTATTTGCTAAGTTTTTCTGCATAGCTGCCTAGCTTGAGCATTTTCTGGCTTGTTAAACTTGATTTCTGTATTAGTAGCTGTATTTAGAGCACAACCAAAAGCTGTTTGCTGAATTTCCTGTTTGCACTTAATTTTAAATCGTTTTTTCTTAAAACTTGCATATTTTCTGTCCTTGACCTAGCACTCTTGTGTGGGGTCATTTACTGCACTGTTATAACTTGATATTACTTGTGAACCTCTGCTATCTCTGTAAAAAACAAAAACAAAAAAAAATCTTGCTTTTTTCCCACTTTTCTGAGAGTTAAAAAATTTCAGTTACAGGCTTGCTGTTCCTGAACTGTTTGAAAGTTTCTGTGAGGCCATTTTTGCTTGGGCTGAAGGAGGGTCTCTGTGTTCATCAGTGGCAGTGACTAACATTGAGCAGCTTCCCTGCCCCCGTAGAGGTGGTTACTGACTTGAAACTGTAGTTTTATTGGCCACTAGGGGTCATTTCCATAACTCCTTCATCTTCCTCTCTTAAAACCTAGTTGCCTCGTGGTTTGAGCGTCTTTTCAGGCTTGTTGGCTGTTGGTGAAGCACCCTCCAAGAGGAAAAAACGCTGAGAGAAGAAGGGAGCCACTTTGAGATTTTAAGTATTTTTCTCTGTTTATTTGCTAAGTTTTTCTGCATAGCTGCCTAGCTTGAGCATTTTCTGGCTTGTTAAACTTGATTTCTGTATTAGTAGCTGTATTTAGAGCACAACCAAAAGCTGTTTGCTGAATTTCCTGTTTGCACTTAATTTTAAATCGTTTTTTCTTAAAACTTGCATATTTTCTGTCCTTGACCTAGCACTCTTGTGTGGGGTCATTTACTGCACTGTTATAACTTGATATTACTTGTGAACCTCTGCTATCTCTGTAAAAAACAAAAACAAAAAAATCTTGCTTTTTTCCCACTTTTCTGAGAGTTAAAAAAGTTCAGTTACAGGCTTGCTGTTCCTGAACTGTTTGAAAGTTTCTGTGAGGCCATTTTTGCTTGGGCTGAAGGAGGGTCTCTGTGTTCATCAGTGGCAGTGACTAACATTGAGCAGCTTCCCTGCCTCCCGTGAGGGGGTTACTGACTTGAAACTGTAGTTTTATTGGCCACTAGGGGTCATTTCCATAACTCCTTCATCTTCCTCTCTTAAAACCTAGTTGCCTCGTGGTTTGAGCGTCTTTTCAGGCTTGTTGGCTGTTGGTGAAGCACCCTCCAAGAGGAAAAAACGCTGAGAGAAGAAGAGAGCCACTTTTGAGATTTTAAGTATTTTTTCTCTGTTTATTTGCTAAGTTTTTCTGCATAGCTGCCTAGCTTGAGCATTTTCTGGCTTGTTAAACTTGATTTCTGTATTAGTAGCTGTATTTAGAGCACAACCAAAAGCTGTTTGCTGAATTTCCTGTTTGCACTTAATTTTAAATCGTTTTTTCTTAAAACTTGCATATTTTCTGTCCTTGACCTAGCACTCTTGTGTGGGGTCATTTACTGCACTGTTATAACTTGATATTACTTGTGAACATCTGCTATCTCTGTAAAAAACAAAAACAAAAAAAATCTTGCTTTTTCCCACTTTTCTGAGAGTTAAAAAAGTTCAGTTACAGGCTTGCTGTTCCTGAACTGTTTGAAAGTTTCTGTGAGGCCATTTTTACTTGGGCTGAAGGAGGGTCTCTGTGTTCATCAGTGGCAGTGACTAACATTGAGCAGCTTCCCTGCCCCCCGTAGAGGTGGTTACTGACTTGAAACTGTAGTTTTATTTTCCCTTTTGGGTCTATTCCTGCTTCTTTCCAGCCCCTGCTATCAAGCACGCTTTAACGTGCTTTAGCGCGGAGTTGCCACTAGAGCAGCATCGGGCAGCGCCGGTTAAACAAGGTTAAACTCTTTCTGGCTCCAGAAAGTCTGTTCTTCAATTTTTCCCTTAGAACTGCTCTGTTAGGTACCTAAACAGTTTACACCTACACTAAAAAGTGCAGCACTTGTTCCAAATAGCTTTTTCTTCTCAAACAGCTCAGCACTTGTCTTATAAGCATATCCCTTGTCTTATAAGCATTCTCTTTGCAGGTCAAGCACTCCTATATTATACAAATCTCTCACTAGCAAAACCCCACAGGAGTGCCCACTTCCCTGCTAAGCCCACTACTTTTCTGTCTCATACCAACTCATAATTCTTTCTAGCATGTCGAAGGGTCAGATGCTGGCGTCCTCTCCTGCCCATTTGGTGAATCTGGGAATTCTGAGACAATGTTACAATTGCCTCATGTACACGGACAACCATCTCCTCCTCCCATGTAACACTAACACTTGTGAGAGATGCAGCTATTTAGCCAGACTGGAGGCTGAGCTCTCTCAACTCAGGACTGGCAAGACCAGGCAGGAGGAGAAGGCAACTACACACACCACAATACCAGCCTCACATAACTCAACCACACCACTGAATCAAACACATAAACACACTAAGACATACTCGAGGCTCTGAGTAAAATTTACCTAAACAGCAGAGGCCTCCAAAGCAGACACCCAAGCAACTGCAAACTCAATACACCACACAAACAACACATAAACAACAAAATCAGTGTACAAAGCAGTCACTGCCCTTAAGGCCAAATACAACACCAAACATACTTGTCATAGGTGACTCCATAGTCAGACACACTGACGTCCCGCTCACCAGACTGAGTAAGGAGAAGGTCACAGTAAGCTGCCTGTCGGGCGCTAGAATCCGCCACATAACACAAGCACTCAGGTCTCTCAACAGCAGGTACAAGTGCGACTCAGTCATTGTCCACGCTGGTGTCGACGACCTGGGACGTACCTCCTTGGACTGCATGAAAGAGACATTGAGGAGCTCTCTGATTATGTAGCCCAGGCAGGTATGACCCTGACCTTGAGCAGTATCCTACCTTCACCTAGAATGATGCCACAATACAGTGATAAGATGATCAGCTTTAATAATTGGCTTAAATTCTGGTGTCATTCAAAGGGGATCAATGTCTGTCTGCCTGGGATGACATGCTGGACAAGCCACGCTGCTTCGCAAGGGACGGCTTGCACCTGTCACCCCTAGGCTTCCGGATATTGGCAAAGGCTCTGCCACCCCATAGTGCCTTTTTAGGCAAGGCTCAAATTCTAAACCTACCACCCTAGAACACAAAAAGTAAAAAACTAAGGCTAATGCTGCTCAATGCCAGAAGTCTCAATCTCAAGATGCACGCACTCGAGGCCCTTCTCAGTATGGAGAACATCGATGTCTGTGCTGTGACAGAAACCTGGTTCAAGGCTCCTGAGAGCACCCCAGCACTAGCAGGTTTCACCTCATATCATGCGTTCCGGCCCCAAAATCCGGACAACACCAAGAAAGGGGGGGGTGTCCATATTCATAAAGGACACCCACACCTCAAGGTTGGTGGCAACGCACGATGCATCGGAGACCATCCAGGTGCAATTAACCATAGGCAAGACTGCTCTGAAATTTGTAGCATGTTACAGGCCACCCTCTCAAACTCAGGAACCTCACATGGCCTTCCTGAAAACAATGGAGGGATAAATGTATCTCCAAACACCATCATACTAGGTGACTTCAACTACCCTAATATAGACTGGGAACACTACTCAAGCCCAAACACTCTAGCCCAAAGGTTCCTGGAGTTCATAAACTCAAATGCCATGGAACAACTAGTCACCATCCCCACATGAGGAGAAAACATACTTGATCTCATCATCACGAACATGGGATCACAATGTTCAACACCGGAAGTATACCCTCACTGGTGAGATCAGATCATAAACTAATCTTGCTGGAGGTCCTCAACCGGGCACCACCTGAAACAAAAAAGACCACAGTGAAAAACTTCTCAAAAGCCGACTTCACACTTCTAAAAACTAGTGTGGTCTCCTTTAAGGCCCCTGAGCCAGTGGTAAACATTACTCAAACCGCTGAATCACTTACAAATGCCTTCTACCAGCACCTACAGGACTGCATGGATCAGGCAATCCCAAACAAAACTAAGACTCTTTGTACCAAAGGCAAGCGTCCAGTCTGGTGGACCCCAGCCATAAACAAGCTCTACAACAAAAGGAGGAAGCTACTACAAGATAGAGCAAAATCCTTGAAAGGTAAGACACCTTTGATCATTATAAGTAAAAACTAAGAGCTCTCATAAAATCATCCAAGGCAAATTTTGAGAGAAAAATCGCCAAGGATTCAAAAGACAATCATAAGGCCTTCTTTAGCTATGTTAGAAACCTAGGAGGAAACTCCCAGATATGCTCAGAATTAGTTCAAAATGATGTGAAGATTACTGAACCTACACACATTGCCAACATACTGGCTGACAGGTTCAGTGCAAACTTCTCCCCCTCCCCAAAAGGAGAGATATCTATACCAGAGGATTGTAGCCCCCAAACATCTCCAACGCCCAGGTGAGAACTGCTCTCTCCAAAGCAAAAACACAGCATCCATGGGACCGGATGGTGTCCCCGGCTGTGTGCTCCATGAACTCAATGAGGAATTAAACCCGCAGTTAGGACAGCTGTTTAATCTTAGCCTCACCTCAGGATACGCACCCAAGGAGTGGCGCACGGACTGTGGTCCCACTTCACAAGGCGGTGCCTCCACCGACCCTGGAAATTACCGTCCCATTAGCTTGACAAGCCTTATCTGCAAAGCCATGGAGAGGATCATAATGGAACTCATAAATAAAGACATAGGGAACTTGCAGACTTTGGATCCAACCCAGTTTGGCTTTGTCAAAGGCAGATCATGCCTTTTAAACTTGGTTGACTTTTTGAGACAGTCACCAAAGCCATTGATGAGGAAAGGCAGTCCATACAGCCTACCTTGACCTGGCAAAGGCCTTTGACACAATACCCCACTCAGGTATCATCAAAAAACTCATCAGCTTGAATGTAAACCCATACATCACAAGATGGGTTGCAAACTGGCTAAGTGACAGAACCCACAGGGTCAGAGTTGCTGGAGCCATGTCAGACTCAAAGCCTGTCACAAGTGGTGTCCCACAGGGCTCAGTCCTGGGTCCACTCTTGTTCGGCATCTACTTTTCTGAAGTACAAGCAAACACAGGAGGGTTATGGCTGACAAAGTTTGCAGATGACTGCAAACTGGGCGCCATAGTCGAAAACACATCTGACACAGATATCCTTCAGAAGGGCCTCACAGAAACAGATAACTGGTGCCAGAGCCATGGCCTAAAGTTAAATGCCAAGAAATGCATAGTCATACCCTTCGGGAAAAACAAGGTTACCCCTAGCTACCATATAGGTGGCAATCCACTGAGCACAGAAGAAGTCATCAGGGATCTGGGGACCCAGGTTGACAGTAGCCTTCGTTTGACACTCATGTTGCTAAAGTAGTTAGGAAAACCTTCTACATTGCCCACCTGATCATGAAGGGATTTACATCTAGATCAAGGGAGGTCATCGCCCCCCTGTACTCATCACTCATTAGACCTATGATTGAGTACAATGCCCCATTCGGAATGTATCTGACCAGACACCTGCAGCAGCTGGAAAGGCCCCAAAAGTTCCTCACCAAAAGGATAAAGGGTCTCAAAAATATGTCTTATGCTGCCCGACTGAAAGAACTCCAGCTCTATTCAGTCTCATACCGCTTGCTCAGAGGTGACCTGTGCCTGACATATAAGGCCATGTCAAACCCTGATTTGATGAATATGCTTCACCTCAAAAAATCTAGATCCCTCAGAACCACAAGGGCAGGAGACTTAAACCTTGACACGGTTATTAATAGAACATGCTGGAGGGACAGATTCATCACCCAGAGACTCCCTATGCTGTGGAACAAAATCCCGGTACATGTGAGGCAGAGCACCTCGCTGGCCTTGTTCAAGAGGAATCTTGACCAATGGATGGGGGATCGCAGATATACCCCAGGGATTACTTCAGTGTCACTGCTTGACAGAGGCACAGCAAAATAATAGGCATAGTTTTATTCAAACTAAAGGGGTGGCGAAAGCCAAATAACTATGGGCTAGGCTTATAAATGCCCTTGGGCAGATAGCCTAGTATGAACCTATGAACCTATTAAGCCAATCATCAAGTATAATGCCCCATTTGGCATGTACCTCACTAGACACATGCAACAGCTGGAAAGGCCACAGAAGTACCTCACAAAGAGGATCCTATGCCTTAAACACATGTCCTACACGGACAGACTCAAAAATCTCCAGCTATTCTCTGTCTCATATCGTCTACTAAGAGGCAATCTCTGCTTGACTTACAAAGCCATGTATGGCCCAGCTCTGTTAGAAATGCTACATCTAAAGAAATTCTAATCCCAGGGTTGGGAGGGTGGCTTAATGGTTAAGGTGTTTGCCTTGCAAACACACGGTGCAGGGTTTGAGTCTCACAAGGGATAATTGGCTAGGCTTAAAATGGCTCACAAGGGCAGTTAGCTTAGTACTAACCTATGAACACACACTCCAGAGACCTCAACCCCATTACCACAATCAACAGAACATGCTGGAGGGACAGGTTCATAACCCAGAGACTGCCCATGCTCTGGAACAGACTTCCCGTACATGTCAAGCAGAGCACCTCACTGGCCCTCTTCAAGAGAAATCTTGATGAATGAATGGGAAATAGAAAGTTCACCCCTGGGATCACTCCAGTGGCTCTACTTGACAGAGGCACTGGGAACTAACGTTGGGCGGCACAATGCCAGGGCACTTCTACGGGCTAGGCTTGTAAAGGCTCCAGGGCCATTAGCCTAGTACACACCTATGAACCAGAAGAAGTAATCATGGCGAATGGACTTACAGTGGACTGGAAGAGACATACAACCCATATCAGTGTGCAGTGTGTGTGTGTGTGTGTGTGTGTGTGTGTGTGTGTGTGTGTGTGTGTGTGTGTGTGTGTGTGTGTGTGTGTAGGTAGTATGGCTACACTCCCTAAAGGAGTGGCTGGCACTCTCATGGCTGACTACTGTTGGAAACAAGCACAAATGGTACTAAGGCGCTACAGTGCATGGGACCCTGGCTCAATGCAATGCACACTCCTATGCACAGAGATGGGATTTGGGTGATGTCCCCTAGTCACAGATACACTTCCCAGCTCTACACTTGATGTTCCTCTCAGCAGCAGCACGTCTCAGGGCAAACCTGTACAATGCACGGGTTGTGGTTTTGCCTGCTGCAGACCTCATTCCCATATATCCATTTCCACACTCAGCACCTTGCCTGAGTAGTATATGTTTCCCCTACAGCATGTGTATATAGCTATGTACCCTCAGCCTCCCAGTCTGACTATAGCATATGTACAGGAAAGGACAGGGTGATGAAAGCTGTTAGATGGGGAGGCATTTTTCATTTTCTTTTCTACAGATACTTGAGTATGTGTGACTAACAAACCACATAATTACTAAATAACAAAATTAAGGAAAATAATGGAAGACTTCTGTTTTGCAAGGATGTAACGTAACACTGTTTGGACAGGCACTCACACTTGCATTACATTTCAACTGCCACAGCATAGGTTCATAGGCTGACAGTAGGCTACTGGCCTGGAGGCCTTATAAGACTAGCCAATAATTTTGCCCATGTTCCCTCAAAGTCAGCACCTGTTTCCCCTGTCCAGCAGGGACACAGGTGGGATCACAGGGATGTATCTCCTGTTTCCCATCCTGTTGTCCAGGTTCCTCTTAAAGAGGGCTAGAGTGGTACTCTGCTTGACATGGAGAGGGTGTCTATTCCAGAAATGGAGGAGACTTTGGGACACAAATCTATCCTGCCAACAAGTTCTGTTAATGTCACAGACCAGGTTAAGGCTTTGCGTGGGGGTTGTTTCAATGGAGTTTGCCTTAGGAATATGCAGCACCTCCATCAAGGCTGGTTCTGAGATGGCCTAGTCTACCAGACATAGGTCGCCTCTGAGCAGTCTGTATGAGACTGAGTAGAGGGACAGGACTTTTAGCCTATCTGTTTAGGACAGGTGTTTGAAAACCTGGATTTTCCTAGTCAGGAACCTCTGTGATCTCACCAAATACTGCATGTGCTTGGCAAGGTACATGCCGAAGGGGGCACTGTACTCGATAATGGGTCTGATAAGGGTGGAGTATAGGGATGTTATGACCACCTTGTTCTTGGATGAAATACCCTTATTTATGAGGTGGACCATATAGAAAGCCTTCCATACAACAGAGGCAATGTGGTGGTCAAAAGTGAGGTTGCTATCAACCTGGGTGCTCAAGTCCCTCACGACTGATTGCGTGCTTAGTACACTGTTATTAATGTGATAATTAGTGGGGATGCCATTTTTCCCAAAAGGGATGATGATAAGCAGTTGTCTAAATGCAACCCCAAAGAACCACCCCTTGGATTTTCAATCAACTTCTCCAAAACAACAAATTTAAAACAATGTGGGGGATGCAATTTAGTGTGCCTAGTCAAAGCATTTGTTTCTTGTGTTTTAGAAATGGCATACACATGTTCCGTTATCCTAGCTTTTAACACCCTTTCCATTCTGCCCACATAAAAAGCAGTGCAAAACTCACATAGGGCTGCATGTACCACTCTTTTTGTATTGCAGTTATAATCACCTTGCATTTGAAACATCTTCCCATTGATAACAAATGCCTGGGTGCATTTTATATAGGGGCAGGCTCTACAAAACCCACATCTTTTCATGATGAAATCTTGGTTGTCTGAAGAAGAATTCACATGTATTTCCACAAAATTATTTATGTTTTACCCCTCCAGAAAATTATTGTTGGCTTGTCTCCTAACTTGCTAGCCAACTCATGATCTTCCCTAATAATTACTCAATTTTTCATGATTGTTCTTCTAACCTCTGCTTGGTCCAAAGAAAAAGTTGTGATAAAGGAATTCTTGTACTTATTAATCAGAGCCGAAACAGTTCCACTTATCTGAGTCATTACTTCAGGCCCCTCATTAAATGATGACCCCCCTTGCCTACTTGGGTGTGTCAACTGTGGCTTTAAAATAGGCACATATACATTGTTCTGTCTTTTAATCGTGAATTCATCTACGGATGAATCAACAAAGGCTTCAGGATAGCCATGTCCCAAAAACATAGATCATAGATTTTACCAAAAAACATTCTTCCACAAAGCCTTCATATGATGATGTCAATCGTGCTGCGCGAACCAAGTGTCCTTTTAAAACTGCCTTTTTCTGCTTGAAGGGTGATAACTTTCAAAATGTTAAAAATGTTTGAATACGTGGGCTTTCTATATATTTTAGACACCAAACACCCACTGGTGTCCTTTCTAAGTGCCACATCTAGATACGCAATGGCTTGGTCTTTCACCTCAAATGAAAATTTTAGAAAAGCAGTACGGCTGTTGATGTATTCCTTGAAATTCAAAATTGTCTCCTTGGTGCCCTGTCCATATGAGAAAAATGTCATCCTGGTACCTAGTGTACATGGTTCAGGATTCTTTGAAGCTACTGTTAAACAAAAACTTCTCCTCCCAGGTAGTCATAACCACATTGCCATAGATGTCCCCACAAGCTGCACCCATGGCCACACCTTTTGTTTGCAGAAAAAAATGGTTTTCAAAAAATATGTCATTGTTGTACATAACCAGTTCCATAAGATCACAAAGCAAATTAATTTTATCTTGATCCAAATCTGAATGAAAATGTGAGTGTTGCACCGCGTTTTACATGGGGAGGATGGAAACGGCGTTAAAAGATAGGATAAGGGAACATATGTATGCCATTTCTAAAGGGCAAGAAACAAATGCTTTTGCTAGGCACACTAAATTGCATCCTATACATTGTTTTAAATCCTCTGTTTTGCAGAAGTTGAAGGTGGTCCTTTGGGGTTGCATTTGGACAAAAAGGAACTGCTGTGGCAACTGAAATGTAATGCAAGTGTGGCTTAAATGAGTTGATATCTGTTCAGCCAGTTTTAAAGCTTAAAGCTTTTCAGAGATGAGTGTTTTAAATATATATATATATATATATATATATATATATATATATATATACATATATATATATATATATATATATATATACATATACACTTTTTTTTTTGTTAATTATTTTAATGGCTGTTTAGGCACTTTTTCATCTTTTGTAAGTATGTTTTAAGTGGTTATGTTAGTATTATGTGATGTATTTTACAATGTATTTTACAGGGTTCACTACATATGACCGAAAGTTCATATGACCGAAGCCCATTTGACTGAGACCAAATGACCGAAAGTTCATTTGACCGAAAACCCATATGGCTGAAAACCCATTTGACTGAAAAACAGCACTGGCGGGTATATGTTCCCCACTGTAGTGCAACCCTGGAGTTAGACTATATTTTTTGGGGGTGTGGGGGCATAGCCCCTGACATTCGGGGGTATGGGAAGCATAGCCCCCCACATAATTGCAGTTTATGCACTATTATATACATGTGCATGCATTAAAACATACAACTTCAGTAAAAACTGGTTGCAAAATGTGGGGGGCTATCCCCCCCCCACCCCCCAACTTTATATTCTCACTCCAGGGTCGCACTACAGTGGGGAACAGGGCATATACCTGCCAGTGCTGTTTTTAGGTCAAATGGGTTTTTGGTCATATGGGTTTTCGGTCAAATGAACTTTCGGTCATTTGGTCTCAATCAAATGGGCTTCGGTCATATGTAGTGAACCCATTTTACAATGCTTATAATTGTGTGAGGGCTCTTGAAATGTGAAACATCAGAAGTGACAAGATGATGGGGTGTGTTTTAAATATGGTGGACTATTCAAGTGAATCCCATCTTATGAAATTTGTTTATTACAGATGAAAGCAATAACTGTGGTTGTTTTAGTGAATAAAGCTGGATTAGTTGCCGATTCTGGGTCCTTCTGCTTTTTATTGTGGATTTAACACTTTGTGGTTCGTGTTTGTGAACTTCATCTGAATTATCTTTTCTATACATGCAATGGCCTGTTACATGATGCCCTGTACTACAATTACAGTTTAATGGTGGGAATTAGCACCAGAAGAGGGACTGCTACATCATGCGCACTCATATGCTATACTACTAGATGGTGCACTGTGTTCAGAGAAAAAGTTTAGCATTGTTACAATTAAAATGGTTCAACTATTCCAAACTTAGATTAGCCCTTTTTTTAATGAAACAGTGCTTTCCTGCTGAGCTGTTCATACTTCTGCATGAAACAGAGATTGAATTACTTTTTACAACTTTTGAAGCGCTAACGTGTCTGATTTTCATTACATAACAGTACAAAAACAAAATAGCAAACAATAATTTTTAACTTTTGAAAGATGTGCCCAAATAGGAACAATGTGCATCTAGGATACATTAAGATACAAAAAATGGCAGCATTCAACCAAGTATAATTTTGGACTTGTGAATTCATGGAGAGTATTCCTTACAAGATTTATTTTTTACGAACAGTTTTTACCCCTATGATTTGTCTGAGATCTCTCTCAGCCGAGTCCGGACATTACTTACATCTTGTATTTACTGACTATATTCCACGCACTAAGAACCACTACACACCTTCTGCTTTGTTGCAATATACCGTTTCCTTCACAATACTTTCCAAGGTCCCAACATTCTTTCAGTGAAGCAGTATTTTTTAAGTCCATCTTAACACACTCTCTTCTAGCTTACATGTATCCACATAGGTTCATAGGAAAGTACTACGCTAACTGCCCTTGTGGGCCATTTTAAACCTAGACAATTTTCCTTTTGGTGCTTGAATTAACCTATCCTATTGGTGTCAGATTGGCCTTACCCATCTCATGGTCGATAATTATACATTACCTCTAGTGAGAATAACTGCAATCATCCCACAGATAATTTGAAGGGAATTATGCATGGGATAAAGCATTTAGGAGCTTGCCCTTCCCATTAATAGTGCAAATACTTATCCATAGATTCAAGTTCCACTTGCATATTGGTAGGGATGAGCTTTGTTTTACATGTATGGGGAATCTGTTCCAGAGCAGTGGTATCCTCTGAGAGATATAAACTGTCCCTACTTTGATGTTGCAGAAGAGGTGTAGATCCCAAGACCTAGTATTTCTGATGCCATTTGACTAATTTGCAGTAGGTCTACGGTGCTTAAATGTCACTTTTACAGATTGTATGTTGTGGAGCAGAGACTGGGAACTAACTGCGACAGGCATTCTACCTGTCCATCTACACTTTGGTAACCTCCAGCTTAGTAATCACAAATGTGCACACCAAGACATATTTCCTTTTCGCTGCCTTTCTTCACATTTAAATGCTATAATGTACAGTGCATTACTTATGTTCACCAAATACTACTTAATGCAGCAGAGCAGAGAATAATACTTTGTCTACCCAGTTTAAAAACCAAGCCGTCCTAAAAATTTTAATCTGTCTCTGTCCCAATGTACTGAGCACATGGTGTCCATGACAATTCCTATTGTAAAAGTAAGACAATCTCATTGCCAAGGGAGCTTCTTCAGTTGAATTTCACTTCAGTTGTAAAAAATACAAAACAAGAAATAGCTTCAGTTAAAACCAATGAAAGGCAGCTTCCAAGAAACAAATTACACTGTTGAAATATAGAAGTTATGTTCTTACCATAACGTTCCATGTTAGTTGTCTTCTTCTCGCCTTCTTCTTGCTGGATGGGTTCGGAGCCGACCTCGGCTCTGACTCGGCCACTCTAAAAAGCTCGAGAGTTGGTTCCACCGGCTCGAGGCTCCCCTTATATCCCACAATGCTAGGCGTGAGTTACCTCAGATCTCGTTTGTAAGCTAGGCCCAGCTTATACTAGTAACAGAATAACTATAAACAAATTCCACCTCTATAAACCAGGGAGAAGAGAAGGGTGACCTACATCCTGATCCAGGAAAATATGCACAGTAGCATATACCTAAAGTAAGAGGTGGTAGAAAGAGAGGTCACAATCAACACTCCTCTAGGTCTGTCCAGGCCAGGGGGAAGGAGGGTGGGACGCAAGAAGAAGGCGAGAAGAAGACAACTAACATGGAACGTTATGGTAAGAACATAACTTCTATATGTTAAGTTGTCTATCTCGCCTTCATTCTTGCTGGATGGGACCGCGTCCCTAGCACCTTGTCCCGGGTGGCCTAACGGAACAGACTCTTGAGAACAGTGGAACCAAAGTTAGCTCTATGCCTAGAAGCTAAATCCAACTTATAATGAGAAATGAAAGTGTGAGGAGTAGCCCAAGTAGCCGCTGCACAAATGGTGTCAATAGGCAGTCTGTCTTGGAAGGCTATAGAAGTAGCCAAAGCTCTGGTGGAATGGGCTTTAGGTTTGTTAGGCAGCTTTTGGTGTCTAATTTCATAAACAAGGGAAATCAGAGATGATAGCCATCTAGATAATGATACCTTTGAAACTGAAAGTCCCTTTCTGCCTTCTGCATAGGAGACAAACAGCTGGTCAGATTTTCTGAATTGTTTGGTTCTATCCAAATAGTACCTTAACTGACGATGAACATCTAGCCAATGCAATTTTTGTTCAGACCTATTAGAATATTCTGGAAAAAACACAGGGAGATTGATGCTTTGATTAAGGTTAGACGCCGAGGCTATCTTGGGTAAAAAGGACGGGTTAGTTCGTAAAGATACCCTGTCCTTATGGAACAACAGATAAGGAGGTCGACAGCTGAGTGCATGAAGTTCTGAAACTCTTCTAGCTGAAGTAATAGCTACCAGAAAGAGAGTCTTCCATGATAGCAATTTTAAAGAGCAGGAGGCTGCAGGTTCGAAAGGGGGAAGAATCAAAGAACTAAGAACTAAATTTAGGTCCCAAGGAGGAGGAGGATTTCTTATAGGAGGTCTGAGAAGAAAAACTCCTTCAAAAATGCTTTGCAAAGCTTGTGGGACATTATGGCAGACTCTGAAATGCCCACATGAAAGTTAGAAATAGCTGCCAATTGGACTTTAAGAGTAGATGGAGATGAACCTGCATGGAAGAGTTCAGCTAGAAAATCAAGGACCATTTGGATGGAAGCAGTGAAAGGATCTATGTCCCTTCCTTGAGCCCAATAGGAAACGCTTCCATTTACTCAAATAAATCTTCGAGTGGAAGATTTATGGGAAGCTATCAAAATATCTCGGACAGAGTGAGATATTTGAGGAAGCCTGGCTAAGGTTGGAACTGGAGGAACCAAGCAGTGAGGTTCAGAGAGGGAAGGGAGCGATGAAACTGACCCGACTGATGGATCAAAAGATCTGGAACTAGGTCCAGATGCCAAGGTCGCTCCAACAGAAAATGATGAAGAAAGGGGAACCAAACCTGTCGAGGCCAGTAAGGAGCAATGAGGATCAATGAGGCCTTCTGAGCGATAGCTTTCTGTATTACTTGAGAGATTAGTGGGAAGGGAGGAAATGCATACAGAAGTCCCCGGGGCCAAACTTGGACCAGAGCATCTCTGCTGGGTTGGCCTGGTAAAGGGAATAGGGTGAAATAAGCTCTGCACTTGCTGTTTTGGGGAGTAGCAAAAAGGTCGCAGCAAGGCTGACCCCACTTGAGAAAAATTTCTCTCACAACAGAGTCTTTCAGAGACCACTCGTGAGGCATGAGAATAGCTCTGCTCAATTTGTCCGCGATTTGGTTGGACTTCCCGGGGATGTGCGTTGCTATCAGAAACCGCTGAGAAGAAATCGCCCATTGCCACAGTCTGAGTGCTTCTCAACACAGGGGGTAGGACCTGGTTCCGCCTTGTTTGTTGATATACCACACTACAGACATATTGTCCGTCTGGATTGCTATCGTTCCCAAGGGAAGAGAGTCTTGAAGGGCTTGCAACGCTAAAAGCACTGCTCTCATCTCTAGAACATTTATGTGCAAGTGGCATTCATCTGGTTGCCATGTGCCCTGGACAGTTCTGCCCTGATAATGCCCCCCCCACCCGATCAAGGAGGCGTCCGTTGTCAGAGTAGCAACCGGAGGGGGAGGAACAAAGGGTCTTCCCAAGAAAAGCTGAGGGGAAGACATCCACCACAGAAGATGATTCCTGCATGTTTGCGTGATCATAATGGTGTGGGACATCGGAAGTTGCTGGTATGACCATTGTGTGAAGAGCATCCATTGAAGGATTCTCATGTGGAATCTGGCTAATAGAAGCAAAGGTATGGCAGCCGCCATAATCCCCAATACTTTCAGAACTAACCTGGCTTTGACTCTGTTGCTGCTGAAGATGAGCGAGACCAGTTTTTGTATGTCTGTTATTCTCTGATCTGTTAGCCTCGCAGACATGTTGACTGTGTCTAGAATTGCGCCTATGAAGGTAATAACACGACAAGGCGACAAAACAGACTTTTCGCAATTTATTGAAATGCCTAAGTTTTGACAAGTGCGAAAGGTGTAGTCCCTGGCCATTAGAAGAAGATGCTTGGTGGGAGCTGTGAGGAGCCAGTCATCCAAATATGGAAACACCTGGAATCCTTGACGTCTCAGGTGAGAAGCTACCACTGCCATACATTTGGTAAACACCCGGGGGGCAGTGGTGAGTCCAAAGGGCAGGGCTCTGAATTGAAAATGACTGGTTCCCAGCCTGAAGCGGAGAAATCTTCTGGAGCGTCTGTTCATTTTTATATGATAGTACGCATCCTGAAGGTCTATAGAGCACATCCAGTTTTTTCTTCCCAATAGGGGAAGGATGGACTGCAGCGTAACCATCCGAAATCGTGTTTTCTTGACTGACTTGTTCAAGATACTGAGATCCAAAATTGGTCTCCAGTCCCCTGTTTTTTTTGGAACTAAAAAGAACCTGGAGTAGATTCCGGATCCTTGCTGGTCTGCTGGAACTGGTTGAATTGCTCTTTTTGCAAGCAGCTTTGAAACTTCCAAAGCTGCAAGATCCCTTTGAGCGGGTGGAACATCTGGAAGGGATTTTTTTGATCGGTTTGGAATGCAAAGGAAGGGAATGGAATAGCCTTCGGAAATGATGGACTGTACCCACTTGTCTCGAGTTAGGGATAGCCAGGCTTCTGGGTACAGTGACAATCTTCCCCCGACTGCCTCCGAAGGTGGACAGTCGGGCAACACCTCAGGGATGCTGAAAGGGCTTATCGGAGAAAGTTTCTCGATTGCCCTGGTTCTGCGGACCCCCCCTGCCTCTAGGGCGACGTCTACCATTGTTGTTCCCCCCTCTGCCTCTGGCGGGGAACCGACTCTGTGCGTCAGGCGAAGTCCCTTGAGATTATTTGCGGAACCACATTTTCCCACTTTTCTGGCCCTTGGGGTAAGGCCTAGAAGGAGTAGAAAAACGGACTCCGACGGCAGAAAGAGTCTTGCGATCAGTCTCGCACCTAGTCAAGGTTTCTTTCACTTGAGGACCAAAAAGAGATGATCCATCAAACGGGGAATTAGTGAACGATGTTTTAAAGGGGTCCGCAAAGTTGCATAACCATATCCAGGCATGCCTACGTAAGGCCACTCCTGTTCCTGCGGCCCTGCTCGCTCCATCAGCCACATACGAAAGGAGGCGCATGGAGGAGTTAGCTATGGAGTTCAGGGTAGCCAGCTGAGTGTTCATCTTGTCTTGAAAACCCGCAGCTGTAGGATCCTTCAACATATCACTCGCTTCTTTGATCAAGTCCCTTTGAAGACGAGTAAAATGGCATAGGTAGTTCAGCGGACGCATTGCAAAGGTCGCTGACGAGAACATCCGCTTCCCGTACCTGTCCATAGACCTAGATTCCTTGTTAGGTGGATGGACAGGCACTGAAGGATCAGCTAGTTCCTTCTTAGTGGCAGCAGCAACCACCATAGCATCCACAGAAACTCCTTTTGTCAGAAATTGTTTATCTGCTGGTGCCGTGATGAATTTTGAGGGTCTCCTGGGAGTGGGGTCCACTGAATCAGGAGCCGTCCATGCCTTTTTTGCTACCACCTGCATGAGGGGGTCAAAGGGGGGAGACAACCAGGAGGTGGAAGGGCGAGAGCCAAACGCCTCAAGGTACACAGATTCATCCTCCGAAGGGTTGAGGGCTGGCCAATTTCCCCTCTGCTTAAGGATTTCTAGAATGTCTGCAAATGAGACATCTTCAGAAGGGGAACGGGGGGAACCCTCGGAATCCTCTAAATCTGTGTCAGAGGTGACGGACTCAGGTGAGTCTATGTGTTTCCTCTTACACTTTCTCTTCCGAGGGGGCTCTTCTGCCAAATCAGGAGAGGCCTCGGAAGAGGATGAGACCCCCACAGGGGATTCCTGAGGAGCTGGCTCTCTGCGGTCTGGGATGAGGGAGTGAGTCGACTTGACCTGAGGCACCGAAGAGGGAGGGGCGGACGGAGCCGACTGTGGAGTCGAACCAGGTTCTAACACACTCCACATGACCTCGAACGCACCCCTGTCAGGCAGAGCCAGAGGTCCCCGCTCCGAGAAGCTGAGAACCTCCCTCGGCACCGACAGTGATGGCTCCGAGGCCGACGTCGGAGTCGAACTCACCAGTGCCGAAGCTCCGAGAGGAAGAGCGGGGTCGGACAAGGGTCCGATGCCACTCACCCCCTCGGAGCCGACAAGGGAAGTCCGGCGCCGAGATTCTTCTAAGGAAGAAATCGGAGCCGACGATGGAGCCGAAGACATCTGTATCGGCTACCACAGTCTCGGTTTCCGAAACGCCCCGGCTCCGAGCTCAACGGAGTCGGAGGAGGAACATAATGGGGGACAGGGTCAGGCATCGACTGATGAGTCGGGCTCTGAAGCATTTGGGCCAGTGCCTCGGACTTAAGAAGTTGACTCACTACCCTCTGAAGGTCATGGTCCGAAAGCCTCCATGACCTAGAGGAGTGAGATCTATGGCTCCGTTCAGACAGCAAGGGAGATGCTGGAGCCGAATGAACGGAGCCAAGGGACGGTGACCTGGACCTCTTTCTAGTTGTCGGTTCCGAAGGTCTAGTCGGAACCGACAAAGGAATTTCCAATACCTCGGCTCCAGCTGGAGCCGAGGAAACCACAGAAACTGCAGTCTGAGAGTCATCGGCTCCAGCCGGAGCCGATGTAGACGGAGGTTTCGAAGCCTTAGGCCTCGGCTCAGACGCTGGAGCCGAGGACCTAGAAGCCTTGGTGGGTTTTCCCGAAGGAACAGTAAGGGAACCCTCAGGCTTAAGTAAACCTCTCAGAATAAGTTTATTTTTTCTTTCCTGCAGGACTCTGGGGCTGAAGCCATGGCATACAGCACAAGAGTCCTGCAGGTGTAAAGGTCCCAGGCAGTAGACACAAGAAGTGTGACCGTCTGTCAGAGACATTTTCTGACAGCACGAGTCACACTTCTTGAAGCCTGAGACCTTTGAGTCTTTAGACATTATAGAAGAAGTGTAACCACACACACACAGTCAAACACACTGATTACACCCTATACAAGTTTTAACTCAAAATTAAACACACTATCAAAGTTTTTTGAGAAAAACACACACACACCACTAGGGATGGAAAAAAGGCCCGAAGGCCCGAGGGAAGAACTTATAAGTTCTTTGTGGAAAAGGGGATAATAGAAGAGAAAAGGGTCAAAATCCACTAAACTAAGGGAAATAACTGTAAAGAATTAAACTAAAGGGGTTTAAGTAGACTAAAAATTACTCTACTATAACTCACCAAGAAGCCGGTAGAAACCACACACCTCGATCGCTGTAGCGGCAAACGAGATCTGAGGTAACTCACGCCTAGCATTGTGGGATATAAGGGGAGCCTCGAGCCGGTGGAACCAACTCTCAAAGCTTTTTAGAGTGGCCGAGTCGGAGCCGAGGTCGACTCCGAACCCATCCAGCAAGAATGAAGGCGAGATAGACAACTTAACATATCATATTTTCCCTCACTTTGCATCAGTGCACTCTGTACTGTAGTGTTGAAACTGTTGGAAGGGCTCCCCTGCCACCAATTTCAGGCCTTATATTACTTTAGTTGAACCTAAATTAATAATTTAGCATATTCTACTTTAGCAGTGCAAAATTTCTATGGAGAAAGCAAATAAACTCCATAACAATAAAATTAAATACTGTGACTCAACTCAAGTAGTTAGAATTCAAAGACCTTGCCTTTGTATCCCTAAACAGTCTACCTTATTGATTTTTTTTACGGAAAACCTTCTGTGGGGGGAATAACTGCATTCCACAGAAGAACCTGATTGTTTGAGAGCACTTCGTTCATCCTCACTATGCTTCGGTTCACTCTGCGTCCTCTACCCTACCTCCAAATTCCACCCACCCCCATCATATACACTTATCCTAACCTAATCTCCACCCATCACATAACCACCAATCAGGAAACAGCTTAGAATCTGTCTGCCTTTCTTCTTTCTTTCTTTCAGCTGGATTTCTTCTACACTGTAACTCGACAACTCTGTCCCATCTCACCCAGCCCACAACCAATTAAACCCTGTTCAGTCCTCTATCACTATTCTGTTTACATTTTCACTAAATGAACACTCTCATGTTAATTAGCATGCTTTTCAAAGTACTACATTTAATTTCCCTGTTCTTTCTAGCATGCATAACTCTCATACACCTCTCAACACTAGCCTTATGCCCAGTGCTCAGTCCATTGCTCTCAATGGCAATTACTCTCACATTTCATTACATATAGCTCACAAACTTTACAACCTATCTCACATCTATCTTTTCAAACATATATATAAAAGTAACTAACTCAACCCACAATCTAGACACAAAGAACAAATTTAAAATCAAATAGCACTGTATATTTCAGCTCTATCTACTCAGTCTGCAACTATGCGGTAACATTCTCCCCAACACAGGTCCAACCGCAACAGCCTCTCCCATAATGGCCCACACAAAATGAATAACATAACACCTCACTCATGCAGCTTGTGTAAAACAAATGTAAAATTTATAAACATTAACTTTAAAAGCATCTGTAACAAAGTAACTGAATTGCACACTTTCAAGTCTCATTACAACCCTGACAACTTTGTTATTACAGAAATGTAGCTAAAACCAGAAGTCAAAGACAATGAAAGCATCACACACAGGTATAGTATCCTTTCAGCAAACTGTATATTAAAAAAAAAAAGCTATTGGGTAGCTATTATATATACCCAAAACACCTGAACATATCCCTTTATCAGAAAGAGTATCCCTCATTCAATAATGCAGAGATTCTTATTGTCTTTCTCAAACTAAACTCTTACATAACTATATATTTCCCCTGGCAATAACATCAGCACAGCTGAGGATATACTATCCTGGGCTTCTGCAATTCATACGGAGTTCAGGAGCGGCCTTAGGCCAACCGGTCCCCTAGGCAATAGGGCTCCATGATGCCCCCACCACACCACAGGGTGCCCCCATCCTGGTCTACCTACAACAAATAAATACTGGAAAAGCATCCCTGCTAGACCAGCGCCCTAGGCGGCCGCCTTGTTGGCCTATGCCTAAGGCCGGCTATGACGGAATTACATATATCAGTAACATATCTAAGCACGATTGTAAATTCCTTTTTATAGGACCTGTTGCTCCTACTACTATTGGAACTGTCTAGGTATCCTCCTTCCACATTGCCCTTGTTTCAGCCTGCAAATCCTGGTGTTTTACGACTTTGTGTCTCTCTGTACAGAAGACATTGTAGTCACTGGGTACAGCAATTTCAATGATCAATGCTACTTTTACCTTCTTTTCATGGACTATTATATCCAGCCAGTATGCATACCCAGATAAAAAGAAAATGGAACAAAACAAAGAAATAAAAGACAACATAAACTGCAGAATATGTGCAGTAAATGATCAAAGCCTACCTACTACCTTCTGCAACAAGAAAAACGTGAAACAGATTATTTGCAACTTGGTTCATAGCTAAAATGTTTCCTCACTCTCTTGCTGTTGTGGAAAAAGACATTCACATTTTAAGAGCTGCAGTTAAGTTACTAAGGTTGTATTCATTTATAAAGTGGCAATAAACTATATCTATTCTAAGTCAGACAACAAATACATTGAAATTATACATTATAATGCATATTATGCAACAGGTTTAAATTTTAATCTGGCAAAATGACTTGTTTAACTTCAAGCTCAGCTACTGGAGGTTAGCACCTTTCATAATGACTGTTGTTAAATCACTACAGCAACAAAGACAGCAAAGGGTGGGATCTGAGTGGAGAATAATTGTTAAGTAATGCTTAGAACTTTTCTGGCTATTAAATTTGATAGAGCTTACACTTTTGTTTTTACCTGAAAGGACTTCACAATTAACTTAGGAATGCTATGGTACACCAAGTCTGTATCTTCTACTACAGCATGTAACACAGTAAAATGCACCTTTACTTCTTAAAGCCAAACATCACTTATTTTCAAAGACATTCCTGACCAAGACCGTTGTGTGCCAAGAAACAACTGCGCATGTCCTTATACTTTGAAAAAAAAACTTTCTTCTAAATATCTAAGTATATTGTGACAATAAATACTTTAATGCCATCAAGATTATCCAATTATGAGCTTTAATTTTTATAAAAGTAAAAACAAATCATGTACTCTGGTAAGCACATCTAAAATGCTGATAACCCTAATTATGGCACTTGCATCCTAGTGCTGATATTTTGCTACTTATCAGTCATTAGATACAAGAGAAATTAATGCAATTAAAATGTCTTCAGATACAAAAGAGTAGAGAGAGGAAACAGCTATTTTGGGAACCACAGTCTTCTCTTTCAATAAGCACCCCTCACTGCAACAGGTTACCAACAGTCTCACCCACAGAATGTTTAATGCTTTAGAATCTCTATGTCACTAAGAAAGTTTCATAAAAAATACATACTAAGCATCTTCAAACTAAAATAAAACATAAAATAATTACTGTATATAGTCAGAGATTTAAAAATCCATGCATTTAAATAAGGCTACCATGTGGTCGAGTGGCGTTCGAAAGACATGCGTAAATGGGTGTGCCTTCGTTGAAGGTTGGGCGTCGAGCTGGCACCTCGGCACTGTAAATATCTACTGCCAATCATTAGCGGACCAGAGTTCTGCTGTGGCGACCCCTAGCCGGGAAAAGCTGAAAGAAGAAGAACAACAACAACTATTCTTGTTGTTTTCAGTGCTTTAAGATCATTTGTTGTCATGATGATATATGTGCAGGGAAATGTTTGAGTAAGGATGTTAAGTGCAACTGAATTTTAAGTGTGGGAAATTTGAACTAAGAGAGAAATATCTATAAAACACTTGTATTACAATACCTGAGTTAACCAACTGCTGTTCCATGACCCCACATCCGAGGACCTCCAGCCATTCTCCCTGGAACTTGATCTCCATTTCAAATGAAGGGTGTGTGAAAGGGAAGTAGCAATCCACCCATCTAATCTCAAGTCCTGCAGATGAAAGAAAATGACAATGTTAAAGGCTAAGTACTCCCTCCTCCCCAACCTGTAAAAGTTGCCCTTCAGCTAATGACACCAATTACTGGATTCAAAGGAAAATAAATAGCAAACAAGCTCTTTTACAACAGTTTTGTGCACAGCAATAAATCTTTGAAACTTGGGGAAAAATGGCCATGTCTTTTCTAATATAAAAAGCACTTTGTGCAATTCAAGTGCCCTCCAAAACCAAATCAATCACTTGTCAGGCTCTCACAGCCACCTGGCATATAAGGAAAAGGAACCAAAATCACAGGGATGCAGGTAATCCTGTTATGCTCTGTAACTGAAAATGACTTGAGGATGCTGATACACTGACACACAAGGCAGAGCAGGTATTCACCAGCTACAAAGACATCTCAACATGCTGCAATCAATTACTGATGTACATGTTTACAGCATACTTACTTATCACTCCTGAATACAGCACTGCAAAGAAAATCTACAATAGAAAAGATAAGTAAATTCATATTTACAAAGCAATGTCGTTATTCAGCTCTATTAGACTCTGTAAGAATAAATGCAATAGGCCTACGTGTAAAGCAATGCTGTTATTCAGCTAAATTAGAAGCTATAAGAATAAATGTAATCACTGCTTTCTAAGATATTATGTAAAATACATTTGTGAATGCTGTAAGTAATTATGGCTTGGTTCTAGTACAATTTCAGATCTACTGCTTTTACATGGATGATATGGATTCAAGAACTAGAGCAGGCCAACATAGGATCCATTAACAAGTGCCATTCACCATTACAGTGACAGCCCTGCTTTATGGGGGTGAGATGATGAATGCTTTACAATGCACTACCACTCAAGTGTCTATAACAACTAAGGTGCCTAGGAAACAGCTGAGACATTATGAACCAGTACTGGTGTTCCAAAACAGCAAACAGGTAAAAACAGGGGAAACACCTTGCACCTTTTGAAAATGAGCAGTCTCTAGAAAGGGTTTAGGGAAACTAATTCCCTGTAATACTTATATGTACTCTTTCTTTCTCAGTGTCAAAACAGATAATTCTAGAAATCAGTACACATAAGGTACGCAGACTGGAGGAAGGTTCCCAGGACAGTTTCAGGGGCATATACCAAGGAAATGAAGCAGGGTAAAAGCTGGAGTGCTATTTACTGATTCAAAGGAAAACAGGAAGAGCAAACTTTAAGAACACCAACTTTACAAGAAATATTTAATCTCCTTAAGGTAAAAGCAAAACTTGTATCCTCCAGGGGATAACCAGTATACAATACCCATGGATGCAGTGAAGTCTGAGTTTTCAGAGAACACCACCCATTATGTCAGGGGTCATTAATCAAGGAATTAATTAAAATAGAATAAAGACATCTAACTGTTACAAAAAAAAAAAAAAAAGGAACAGAATGTGAATATTCCAGGAAAACAAGCAAGTCAACCTGGATAGCCTCTAGTCGAGACTGCAGCGCTGCTACTAAGACATTCTGATATATTAAGGCTCCCTTAGAACAAATAGCGGCAAAGGAAACAACAAAAACACAGAAGGAAATATTAGGACATGTAAGCAAAAAAGATGAAAATGATGCAGAACATCCTAGAATTTACAATAGGACAATCTTGATTTAGCTATAACATATATTACAGGATGCTTCAACAACATTTTTAGTGGCGGATTCTCTCCCTTATACCAATAACAAAAACACTGGTGACTCAGTCCTTTTTACTCATATTTTAGTGCAAATGTTGGAAGAACTAGTAAACAGGATGGGACAGTCTGCAACTACAAATCCACAACAAGTTAACAAATTTCCAGTTAGAACCCAAAGTCAAGTTATTTAGCCTTTGTAGCTCACCTTAAACAGAGCACATTAGCAAAGATGCTAGATTTCTAGCCAATTTTACATGTTTTTCCAAATTAACTTTTAATTCTGAATTTTGCACAACGATTTTTGGCACATATTTTATTCTACATGCAGCTGTAAACACAAAACAGAAATTAGATCTCTTCTAGAGAACTCTAGCTAGATTAGTATACCAAGCCATGGCTAGTACAATGGTTGATGTAGCATGTACTCTATCAGTCATCATTTTACCTGAAAGTTTGTAGTAAAGAAGCATGAAACAGTAGATATTCTCAAGACAATAATGCCATGTAGGTCATAAAACATGAAATTTAGTTTATTTATTCAGCCTAAGCTTATAACAAATAAAATATTAAAAAAATATATAACAATAACACATAATAAATAACTATACACAATTGTTTGATCAAAATATAATAGTCAGAAAACCAGTAAAAAGCCAGAAGGCAGTTTAAAAAAAATCATAGAAATGCCTTATGGATTAAAATATGTCTTTAGGGACCTCTTAAAGAATTTGAAGATGGATTCATATTCAACACAACAAAATAATGAATTCCATATCCAAAGGCATGCTAAGCAAAGAAATGCAGTCCTGAATATAACAGATGGTACTTGGGATTCACTATGAGACCGCTACCCACTGGATGAACAAAAGGGGCTAGGGTGGCTGAGAGGATGAAAGTTCAATACATGTGAATCAGTGCTTCAAACTGAAACCTAAACTCTACTGGCAGTCAACACAGATGCTGAAAAACAAAAGATTAGTCCTCCTCATCCAATCTAGGATGGCCTCCATTCCTTCCACTAACATCAGAGAAGGTATACACATTTGAGACTTGATTATAAACTTTCTGACCTACTCTCAAAATGGTTCAACTTTCTGACCTACTCTCAAAATGGTTGACTCTATAAATGGTAACTCTCTTGAATGAATAGCTAACCATCCTGTCTAGAGCTCCAAATACCCCCAATCTTGACATTAGAAATATGGCCACAACTTGCACACCTCCACATGAATCATCTTCTCTTGTTAAATCAAAGACCACTTTCCTTAAAACTGGTGGTACATCTTTTTCAAATACTCCTGGGTTTATACATTTCTCATAAGCAACCTTTCTTCAATTGCTTGATGTCCTACATAAATTCTACTCTAATCCTCTTCCGATAGACCCCATTTCTTCTGCTCCCATTTAAATACTTGCATTGATCAGACAATCCCTATCCACACAAAAGAAACCCTTATTGTCGAATACCCAAACAAATATACTACATAAGATAAAGACATTATTTAATGCTTATAAGATGTCTCATTCTACCTATATTTTTAAGCACACAAACTAGTAAAGAGCTTAGGGGAACCATTAGGAATCTCAAAGCAGTATATAATCTTAAAATAACAAATGAAACACAAAAAAATACTATAAATCTGTCACTAATTATGTTGGTACGTTAACAAATAACAGTCATCAATGTTCAGAGCCAGCCCAAAAGATCACCCACACTAACCCAAAGATGACAGCTAACTCTGTAGCTGACAAATTTAGTGCAAATTTTACTCAACCCACAAAAATAGCTATTCCATAGATTCTACAATCCCGGCAACCCCTATAATTACCTCTTCCATGAGCGTCAACAGCATACCAGGCTGTCTGATTATCTGTATGAAATATACTGGAACCTCTGCTTTAACCTCTTTAATCCTCTCTACTGGTTACCTTCCCAAAGCCTGGAAAGCAACCAATGTAGCACTGTAATATGAGAGAGGCAAAACCATGGACTCCGGTAACTACAGACCCACTAGTGTATTTAACAACATATGAAAAATTATCTCAGATGGCATTAATCTGTATATTGAAAAACTTTTAAACCTTGATCTTCATCAATTAGGCTTTGTCAAATGTATGTCCTGCCTCTTTAACTTTATTCATTTTTTTTTGGAAAAGTCACAAGAGCAGTAAAAAAAGAAGTTATGTCCTTACCATAACGTTCCATGTGGAGTGTTCATCTCGCCTTGGTTATTACACATGGGTTCGGAGCCGAACCTCGGCTCCGTGCCGGCCGCATGCAAGCTCTGCATCGAGAAGAAGCTCGAGATCACCTATTACCCACAATCCCCCTCTGCCTTTACCTCAGATCTAGTTTGCAAGCAAACCAGACATAGAGAGCACACACATACCAAAATTTATCTAATGATAAACATATCTATATACATACATATATATATATATATATATATACATACCTACACAAGTGTATCATACAATACAACTAATGCAACAGCAGAAGGAGAATACTCCAGACCAGGCACCACATCGAACGTTCTTCCTAAGGGTGGGAAGGGTGGGAGTGTAATAACCAAGGCGAGATGAACACTCCACATGGAACGTTATGGTAAGGACATAACTTCTTTATGTGAGAGTGTTCAATCTCGCCTTTGTTCTTACACATGGGTAGCGTCCCTAGCTCCATGATCCTGAGGAACTCAAGGGAGAACGTTCTTGAGCACAGTGGAACCAAAGGTTGCCCTATCCCTAGAAACCCTGTCCACTTTGTAATGAGAGATAAATGTATGTGGTTTAGCCCAAGTAGCAGCCGCACAGATCGTATCTAATGGTAAACGAGCTGCATGAGCTAAGGATGTAGACACTGATCTGGTAGAATGTCCTTTGGGTTTGACTGATAACGTTTGATTAGAAGCCTCATAAACGTATGTGATACAATCAGTTAGCCATTTGGAAAGAGTTCGTTTCATGACTGCTGAACCTTTCCTGCTGTCCGCAAAAGCTACAAACAGCTGATCAGATTTCCTGTGATCTTTTGTTCTATCCAAATAAAATCTGAGTTGTCTATGAACATCCAATTTGTGCAACATATACTCCAATTTATTAGAGTGGTTTTTGAAGAAGGTGGGTAACTCAATGGACTGATTAATATTATTAGTAGAGCAAACTTTGGGGAGAAAGGATGGATTAGTACGAAGGGATACTCTGTCAGAGTGGAAAATTAAATAAGGGTGTTTAATAGAGAGGGCTTGAAGCTCAGATACTCTCCTAGCGGATGTAATGGCCACTAGGAAAAGAGTTTTCCATGACAAAAATTTCAATGGGCAATTTGAGGCTGGTTCAAAGGGGGGCAACATTAATTTAGAAAGCAAAAGATTCAAATTCCACGGTGATGCAGGACTTCTGACTGGTGGTCTGATATGAAAGGACCCTTTCAAAAAGGCTTTACAAAGTCTGTGAGCCATAATAGGCGCACCACATTCTTCCACATGATAGTTAGAAATGGCAGCTAACTGCACTCTTAAAGTAGCAGGAGAGGCTCCTTCGTGAAATAATTCTGTCAAGAACTCCAATATCTTGTTCAACGGAGCTAAAACAGGATCTAAATGATGTGAATCAGCCCAGAAGACGAAACGTTTCCATTTACTGGTGTAGGTCTTTGTAGTGGAAGCTTTATGAGAAGCCACTAAGATATTTTGAACCGCTGGTGTTAGGGAATCAGACCTGGCTAGAAAGGGAAGCGGAGCAGCCAAGCTGCTAGATGGAGTGATTCGAGAGATGGGTGAGGGACTCCTGACGAGTGGGTCAGTAGATCCGGCTCTGGGTCCAGCATCCAAGGTCCCCGAATGCGGTGATGCAATAGAAAGGGGAACCAAATCTGACGAGGCCAGAATGGGGCAATGAGGATAATAGTCCTCTGAAGGTTGTTGGCTTTCTGCAGAAACTTTGCAATCAGGGGAAATGGAGGAAAAGCATAAAGGAGACCCGGGGGCCAATCGTGCACCAGCGCGTCTCTGGGGACTTCCCCTGGAGGGGGCAATAGGGCAAAGTAGCTCCTGCATTTGGCGTTCATTGGAGACGCAAACAGATCGCAGGAAGGCTGGCCCCACTTGCGAAATATCATGCTCGCAATTGACTGTTTCAGAGACCACTCGTGAGGCAGCAATATTGCTATGCTTAGCCTGTCGGCTATGACGTTGGATGACCCCGGGATATGCGTTGCGATCAGAAAGCGACCCGTGGACTCCGCCCATTGCCAAATTCTCATGGCCTCTCTGCATAGTTGATAAGACCTGGTTCCCCCTTGCTTGTTTATGTACCAGACTACGGACATGTTGTCCGTCTGAACTGCAATAGTCCCTAGAGGAAGAAGGGGAGCAAAGTGTTGCAACGCTAAAAACACTGCCCTCAACTCCAGAACATTTATGTGCAGATTGTACTCCAGATTGGTCCATTCGCCTTGGACTGTCTGTCCCTGAAAGATGCCCCCCCACCCTATCAGGGAAGCGTCCGTGGTTATCGTCGCTGACGGTGCGGGTAGCACAAATGGTCTGCCGCTGGACAGGTTGCAAGTCTGTAGCCACCAAGTTAGGTGTGACTTGCATGTTTTTGTTATCAAAATTTCGTGAGTCAGAGGAAGTTGTTGGAATGACCATTGTGCAAACAGGAGCCATTGTAGAACTCTCATGTGCAGTCTTCCCAGTGGTATCGCAATGAGAGAAGCTGCCATGAGACCCAATACTTTCAGAACCAGCTTTGCCGGGGACTTTCTGGACGACAGCAGGAGAGAAATGTTGATTTGAAGCGCTACTATCCTTTCTGTAGGAAGCCTTAGAACCAATTGATGTGTATCTAATTCCGCTCCTATGAATAAGATATGCTGTGATGGCTGTAGTAAAGATTTTTCGAAATTTACGGAAATTCCGAGGTGAATACAAAGTTGTAGGGTGTAATCCCTGGCCTGTATCAGTTGACGCCTGGTGGTGGCAGACAGGAGCCAGTCGTCCAGATACGGAAACACCTGGAATCCAAGGCGTCTCAGATGAGACGCTACCACTGCCATGCATTTGGTGAAAACCCTGGGGGCTGAGGTCAGACCAAAGGGCAGGGCCCGAAACTGATAGTGACTGGCTCCCAGCCGGAAGCGCAAATGATCCCTGGATGCCCTGGCCATCTTGATGTGGTAGTATGCGTCCTTCAGATCTATTGAGCACATCCAGTCGTCCTTCTGTAAAAATGGAAGGATCGATTGAAGCGTGACCATTCGGAACTTTTCCTTCTTGACAAAGGTGTTGAGGTTGCTTAGGTCCAGAATCGGCCTCCAGTCCCCTGTCTTCTTTGGAACTAAAAAGAACCTTGAGTAAGTTCCGAATCCTATTTGGTCCGCTGGGACTGGTTGGATGACTCTTTTTTCTAGCAGCTTTGAAATTTCTGTAGCTGCTGGGTTTCGCAGATGGGGTGGTACATCTGGGAGTTTTCTCTTTGGAATGGGGGTGGATAGGAATGGTATTTTGTAACCTCTGGTAACAACGCTTTTTACCCAGTTGTCTGAAGTAATGTTTTGCCAGGCCTGAGGGTATAAAGCTAAGCGACCCCCGACTGCCTCCAGAGCAGGACAGTCGGGCCTCCTCTCAGGAGTGCTGAAAAGGTTTACCGGGGGGGGATCCCTGTCACCTTGGTTTTGCGGACCCCCTCTGCCACCAGGGCGGCGTCTTCCACCTCTGCCCCCTCCTCTGCCTCTAGAGGGGGCATCACCCTGTGTGCTTGGGAAAGATCCTTGGGGTTTTCGAAACCACATTTTCCCACCACGTTGCCCTTTGGGGTACGGTCTGGAAGGGGTGGAAAAACGGACTCCGACAGCAGACAGAGTCTTTCCCTCCTGTTCACACCGGGTAAGGGTCTCCTTTACTTTAGGGCCAAAAAGTGTGGCACCATCAAAAGGGGCGTTAGTAAAGGAAGACTTGAAGGCTTCCGCAAACGAACATAAGCGCATCCAGGATTGCCTACGAAGAGCAATCGCTGAAGCCGCTGCCCTACTCGATCCCTCGGCTGCTTATGATATCAGCCTCATGGATGAGTTAACAATGGATGTGAGGGTATTTAGATGAGCTGAAACCTTCTCCGAGACAGCAGCATCTGTAGTACCCTGGAGGGTATCTCCCAACTCTTTGATTAGATCCCTCTGTAAGCGTGTAAAATGGGTCAAATAGTTCAGGGAACGCATAGAGAAAGCCACTGAACTAAAAATGCGCTTCCCGTATCTGTCCATAGTCCTAGAGTCTCTGTTAGGTGGATGGACAGATGAGGAAGATTCCGACATCTCCTTTTTCGTGGCCGCTGCCACCACCATGGCGTCTACTGGAACTCCTTTAGTGAGATAAGCCTTGTCCTGGGGTGCCGTGATGTACTTATTAGGCTTCCTTGGGACTGGTTCCACCGTGTCAGGAGTCTCCCACGCCCTTCAAGCAATCAGCTCCATTAACTCATCGAAGGGCGGAGTGACCCAGGAGGAGGAAGGGCGAGCACCAAATGCCTTCAGCAAGACTGACTCATCCTCAGAAGGGGGGAGTGACTGCCAGTCACCTCTCTGTTTTAATATCTCCAAGATGTCAGAAAAGGAGACATCTTCTGTAGGTGACTTAGGGGACCCTTCTGATTCATCCAAGTCAGTATCGGATGTCAAAGATTCTTGTGGAGAATCTAAGTGTCTCCTCTTACACAATCTTTTCCTAGGGACTTCTTCGTGGGGAGCATCCGAAGAAGCCTCCGAGGAAGAGGGGGCACCCTCCAGGGGTGGCTGAGACACCGGTGCTCGACGCTTGGATGTAGCCGTGGGTGCAGAGGAGGATAACGGTCCTTTATGGGGAGGAGAAGCTGATCCTGCTGAAGTGGTTGTCTGGGTAGACAACACCTTCCTCATGAGGTCGAAGGCCCCCGGGTCCCGAGTCGAGGTATCTCCCGGTTCCGAAGAAATGGGAAGAATTCCTGAAACAGGCACCGAAGGCATCGACCCCGAGGACGGAACCGAGTCGATCCGTGCCGAGGCCCCGAGAGGGAGTGTCGGAACCGAAAAATCGGTCCGACTCTCGGTCCCGGAACCAAGGATGGATCTTCGGCTCCGAGACTCCGGTACCGGATCGGACGGAGTCGAGGTGAACGGGGCCGACCGAGAAAAGGACGGTTCTGGCACCGAGGGCTCCACAATCAGCAGCTCAGCTTCTTCCGGCTCCGACGACTGGACAGGTCTCGGAGGAGGAACAGATGGAGAAAGTGGAAGGCCTTCAAGTCTCGACACCAACTGAGAGGAGACCGAGATGAGCTTGGATAAGACCGTATTCTCCATCAACTTCTGCACCACACGGTCTACATCGGTGTCGGAGAGGGGTCTGGAAGAACGAGTCGAAGGAATCGAAGACGGAGCCGACCTCAAGAGTGTCGGTGGAGGGAGCTCCGTCACCGGTTCCAAGACTCGAGGCTCGGAAACTGCCAACAGTTGAACACTCGGCCCCGAAGTCTGTGGAACCGGTGATACAACTTTACTTGAAGAGCTCGGAGCCGATGACTTGGGCTCCGACGTCTTCGATTCCTTCGAGGACCTGGATGCCTGGTCAGAAGCATCCAAAGCCTCCTGAAAGGAAGGTTTTAACAAACCCCTGTCCATTAATTTCCTGCGTCTATCTGTCATGACCCTCCCACTGAAAGAATGACAAATAGAACAGTCCTCTTGCAAGTGGAGAGGGCCAAGACAGTAGACACAGGAAACATGGTTGTCAGTCACTGACATTTTTTGCCCACACTGGCAACGCTTAAAACCTGATTTGGTCTTTTCAGACATGTCAAGGTAAGTAATACTGTTGTCAAATCCAGAAAAAAAGACAGTCAAGTCCGGTAAAGTTTGTCAATCCAGTAATTAGTCAATCCTGTAGCAATGTAAAGAGTGAGGTAGGCCCCGAAGAGAAACCTAACTAAGTTTTATAACTTAATGGAACCGAGATTTCCCTATAGTTAACCACACTCGCACAAAAACAATATTAAACAGTTTTAAACACTAAAGAACCAGAGAAAAGCAAGAATAAAATTCTAAATCTTATCTGAGGTGCTCGAGCTCGACCCAGTGATGCGAACGCTGCAGCGGCAAACTAGATCTGGGGTAAAGGCAGAGGGGGATTGTGGGTAATAGGTGATCTCGAGCTTCTTCTCGATGCAGAGCTTGCATGCGGCCGGCACGGAGCCGAGGTTCGGCTCCGAACCCATGTGTAAGAACAAAGGCGAGATTGAACACTCTCACATCAGTGGTTATGCAGTACATACAGCATATCTGGAAAAGTCAAGGCACTGATAGCCATGTAACTGAATATAAATCCATATGTTTTGCAGTGGATAGCTAACTGGTTATATGAAAGAAGCCATGTGGGTACAGTTGCAACTGCAAATTCTGGCAGTTAAAAAGTCACCAGAAATATAACACAAGTGTCAGTACTGGGCCCACTACATCTTAGATATACAGGCCATCACTCCTGGCCTATGGTTATCTGTCTATAAACTGAAAGTTGTTTTTCGATCTTCCTTTGCTCTAACATGGGTTAAAATATGTTAACAACGGGTACAAGGACAATGGCCTCAAATGAAATGTGAAAAAAATATAGTAAATATCACTTCAGTAAACAAAACATTCCACATTACATCATATCATACAGGCAACAAACCCCCTCCAATCACATACTGCTACAAGGGATCTAGGCAATTTCGTCAATAATTCATTATCTTTTGACTATAATATCCTTGCAGCAGTTTGGAAAGCCTTCTGTCTGGCTCATCTCATTTGAAAAGCATCTCTTTTATAGCCAAAGAAGTTTTAATTCCCTTTTACCCAGCTTTGATCAGATCCACTATTATTTATAATGCCTATTTTGGGATGTATTTGTCTATAAATCTAACTCAATTTGAGAGACTTCAGAATTTACTAACTAAAAGGATCAATGGTCTCAAGATCTTCAGTTATCTGGACAGTCCAGCAGCACTCTACCTCTGTACTCGTCTAGTTTCCTTTGTGGTAATCTGTGCATAGCCTTTTGAGCCAACAAACAGCCAACCTTCCTCAATCTCCTAGTGTTTCAGAATAACTGATTCCTCACACATTTGGTAATGGGGCTAAACCTTCATCATCTGATTGTGTTACACCAATGTAGCCACTCGTACTTCAATGTATCTTCTACTTCTGGGCAAACGTCCACAATATGCCAAACAGAAAAGCATCCTTGCCAACTTCCAAGTAAAAGTAGCACACTAGATGGGCAACCTCAAAATGTTCCTGTGGTCTGTTTTATGTTGCCTTCCTTGAGGCTGGTAGTAATTTAGAATATTGGTTAATAGCTAGGCTTCTAATGGCCTGGAGGATGATTGCCTAACACCTACCCATGAACCTTAAAACAACTGAAAATCATTAGTATAAGGGTGAGATCTTATAGCCATCTCTTGACCGACAACTCCAAGAAGAAGCACATATACCATGAATAACATGACAAGAACAGAACCCTAGAGAATCCCTCAACAAAATGGGTGACTGGTAGAAGAATTAATACTCAAAACCATTCTCGATGTGACTACAGATTCAAAAGGCAAACATTCTAAACAGCGAGGAAGGAAGAGCTGGCAAATACAGCAGCAAAATCTTGTCGTCCACTGTGTCAAAAGTACGCAAGAGAGCAAGAAGAGCCAATACGGCATAACAATAATGACCTCTGACCATGAGGAGATCATTCACCACTCAAATTAGAGCAGTTCCAGTGTTATGTCTCCACTGGAGTGGGCTGCATTTAGGAACTCATCAGCAGTTAAGCATGATTCTGGTATCATAGTAATCTCTTTCACTACATGCTTACACACAAACACTTTTTTCATGTTATTTGGGCATACAGCATACAAAAAGGAGGCGTATGCAATACTATTATTGGTTAGGCACTGTAAAAGATGCAAGTGGGTTCTGCAAAATGTGACCAGGCAGTGTCAAAAGAAGGACAAGTTAGGGAACAAAGGTAAGACTGCTTTAGTGCCACTGTTTGTTATCTAGGAACCATGTCAGGCAGCAGCCCTGGCTATTTTGGGGCTTCTTAGAAGCCCAAGTACCACAGGTAAGAGCTACATCTCACTGGCTGTTGACTAACTGACTAGATAGCCTGAAGTGGTGGCTCAGTCCTCTTTTAAGGCCAAAAAGATGGTAAATGCTCCATTAGAAATGTTTAATCAGAGTAGGTTTTCCCTAGAAAATACTAACAGACAGATCATTTTCTAGCAATTTCAGATCTGCTGACCAGCTCATAGAAGCCCTGTGAGTAAAGCACGCACATCATCCTCAGCCCAGTGTTTTGAAAAAGTGGTTTAACTATACTCTTAATATCATGCTGAAAGTATTTATAGGCCAGTTTAAATGGAACCAGAAAGTACAAACCAAAACTGTAGATAACAAAACACCACTCTCAAGTCACAAAACCTCCTTTAATGCTGCACAGAGTTGATAAAAATAAAACGACAGTGCATTTACATGCAAATAAAACCACAGTCTAAGTTAAGCGCTTTCACTTAGGTAAATCCCAAGCTTCATCAGAACATAAAATGCTAGCCATTGACCATTTTTATACACATTCAGAAAGGGCCAGCCAATAGTTTAACATCATACATTTTAATTAGGCTAAATCCATGGTAAAATTCCATCCCATAAATACCTTCATCATCTCCTAGCTTTACCTGGTGACCTATAATAATGTATGATTTACTCTTACAATTCTATTCTAATTGAAACTTTATAAAATTTTTATAAAAATAATAATTTTATTTCCACATCTTATATTCCTCTAAAATATTTGTCTTATCCTTCTAAAGTTTAGCTGCCCTCAATTTTAGGACACTATTAATACTTAAGTGGTCATTTAGACCCGTTTTTTTTTTTTTTGTTGCTTGCAGTCTTAGCTGCCAGTATACTTCCTTATATTCTAAGCGGGCTTCTCATAAACCGCCCCTGGCATCCTGCTTTATTTGTTCCTGAACAAAAAACTTGAATTTACAATCCACACATTGCCTCTGGTGTCTGTATAGAGCATTAGTGTCTTTTTTCTGGGAAATTTCATACAAGTGCTCATATATTCATATTTTCAAGGGCCTCTCAGTCTTGCCTACATAAAAGCTGAAACATGCTTGGCAAATACTAATATATACAACCCCTTTGCTGTTGCAATTGTAATGCTCATAGATGTTCATTTTAAACCTCCTAGATGGAATGGTTATGGTGTCTTGCTCTATTATGTTGTTACATTGTTGACAGAACCCACACTTATAGGTCCCACCAATCTTTTGAGATCTAACTACCCTACTCTCTCTACCTTGGTTTTCCAACATCTCCTTTATATTCATGTCCCTTTTCTTTATAAATGTAGGTGTTGGTGGTATATACTTGTTAGTTTAATTATTTATAATCAATAATTTCCAAAATTTCTTGATAATGTTCTCAATTTCATAGGAATATGGTGTGTGTGAATAAATGCTAAATCATACTGGGAACTTTTCTTCCCCATATTCTGACTGGCTTCTGATAAATTCTTCCCCAAAATTGGATCATATTTCCCCTTTCTTCCTTCCTTAACCTCCTTAATTAGTTGGTTAACAAAGGTTTTAGGGTACCCTCTCTCAATAAAAAATATCTTCATTACATTCATTTCCTCGAAGAAAACCAAGTCCTCATTACACATCCTTGACGCTCTGATCAGTTGTCCCTTGATAACACCCTTCTTTTAACTGCAGGAGTGTTCCCTCTCAAAATGTAAATATGAGTTAGAGTGTGTGGGTTTTCGATAAATCTTAGAATGAAATTTCCTCTCAACTCGGTTCTTATATACTGTGACATCTAGATAGTTTATTACTTCCTCAGACATGTGCCAAGTAAATTTCAAAAAAGGAGTTGTAATCCCTGTATATTCCAAAAATTGGGTTAACTGGGTTTACGTGCCCCTCCAAAACGGACAAATATCATCTAAAAATCTGGTGTATAGAGAAATGTTCTCATTTCATGAAGTTTCAAATATAAATTTCCTCTCCCAATAATATAATACCAGGTTTGCGTAGAAAGGGGCACATGGGGCCTCCATGGCCACCTCTTTTTCTTGTTTGTAATATTCACCAGAAAAACACATAAAATTATTCTTTAATATTATTTCCATAAACTCCACTATTAAGTTCCTCTGCTCATTACTTAAATAATTTACTTCAATAAGAATGTCCTGGAACCAGTCTAGACCCTCCAAACAGGGAATACTGGGAAACATTTCTGCTACAACAATAGTTACCATCCTCAAGTCCTCATGATATTCATCATCTGTAACTTTGCTTAAAAAAATCCCATGAATCCTTAGAAATATGATGCAAAGATGTTATATATCTTCTTAGGGTTCTGTCAACATATTTAGCCAGAGGTTCAAGTTTGGAGCCCGCCCCAGCAACTCTTGGTCTAAAAGGTGACCTCTCAATATTTTTGTGGGTTTGGGGAATTCCAAAGACCACTGGAATTTTTGGCCTGGTTACTGTTAAATAGTCTAAAAATTCCTTCTCTATAGTGCCCTAAAAAATGGTCATTGATATAATAATCCACTTTGGAATAAGCAATAAAAATCTCATTTCTAGAGACTACACTGTATTTGTTTTCATCATTTAAAATCTCCAACATACTGGTTTCATAATCGATGGCATCCATCAAAACAACCCCCCCCCCATCAGGTTTCATTACCCTACAATCTCTGTTCTTTAACATCTCCACCAGCTTTTGGTCATTCTCTAAAAAATTAGTCATAGCTGTTGGTCTGTTGTTAATAGACCTACTCTCATTTTCCACCAACTCCTCAAACATTTTTAAGTAGGATTTAAAGGGGGGTTTGAAGGTACTCTTCCTGACCAAGTCATTGCTTTTTACCTTAACATCCTTAAATAAGCATTTAAGATGGGCCTGGATGTTTTTCTGTCTAAGAAAAGGCTTCTGGTCTTGCAACCCTACCCCACAGTCCAGACATATGGAGAATACGGGAGATTGCTATCACATATAGTACACAACCAGTACTTGCCAGAAATTCCTGCAGCTCCTTCAGAGTTGCTCTAGGTCTCTTGTCATCCTCCCTGACCAATTTTCATCTAGTCTTCATCAATTTTGGAGGGATGACCAGTTCTTTGCAATGTCACTGTTGACCCATATTTTCTCCACTTTTTGATGACTGTCTTCACTGTGTTCCATGGTATAGCTAATGCTGTGGAAAATTTTTTTGTACCCTTCTCCTGACTGATACCTTTCAACAATGAGATCCCTTTGATGCTTTGTAAGCTGTCTGTGAACCATGGCTTTTGCTGTAAAAGGCAAATGAGTAAATGTCAGGAAAATCCTACTAGAACAGCTGAACATCATTTGAAATTAATCAGAGCCTCTTTAATTGATGGCAGGCGTGTACCCAAGAAGACCGAATGCTGTAATTAAATCAAAAAATGCTTCAACAAAGTATTAGTTTAAGGGTGTGCATACATATGCAACCAGTTTAGTGGATGTTTTTTTAATTTTTTTTCCCCTAACAGATTTGTTTGTTTTTCAATTGAACTGTACAGGTTACAGGTCACATTAAAGGTGGGAAAAACTTTTGAAATGATTTATTGTGGTCTAATTTGTTTATATCACAAAAACCTGGCATTTTAACAGGGGTGTACACATTTTATATTTTCATGAAAGACTATGGTTGTGAATCCAGCAGCATATATAATGCATCACATGTACACAATGAAAGTGTGAATAGTCTTGAATATGCAAATGCTTTCATAGGAATGCAGTAAAACTGTCTGAAAAAAACTTATGTAGCTTCTCAAAAGAAAAGCATTATCTTACCTAGACAATTTCTTGTTGGACTCTTACCACCCACCTGCACAAAGTTAAGAGACGGTAGAGACAGAAAAAGCATCACAAGTTTTTAAAACAAGAAAGACTGCGTCTTGGATTCTTGAGAACAGAGTCAAAAGAACTTCCCAGAAACAGATGTTTGTCAGACCTTTGGACTACATAAGTGGATTGCATTTTTGGCAAAGCTCAAATTGGATTCCATTTGTCTGTAGAAATTATACAACTACTTTTTGGACATTTAAATCAGAGGTACATAGAATTTCAGCACAGCTCTTCAGCTACTAACAGAGAGATCCATACAAGCTGTTGGTTAGAATTATTCTTTATGCCATCTGTTTGTTTCTACACGATTAGTTTGTATTTGCCTTGTGCAAGTTTAAAGATCATGTTTAACTGAAACTCACCTTCCTGTCAGCTCACATCATTAGTTTATGGATGTTTACTTTTACGTTAATAACAATTTTCAACATTCAAACTGATCAGTGGTTGCCATTCCTCCAGTTATAGTACCTCCTTATTTCATGTCATCTCGCTTGTCACCTTGATGATGTGAAGTTGGGTTGTTGCTGCATCTCCTGAAGACTGGGGCTTGTCAGGGTACATCTAGGCTGTGGTGTATATTAAGCCATGTTACACACATTTAAGTTAGTAAATTGTTTTTTTTTTTTTTTTTTAATTTTCGCTCACTTTTGGATTACTGCTTAGTATTGACAAGTTTGTGGATGGAAGACATTGCCTGAGGAATATTTTGTTTACTTGCACAACAGAAGTGAATGTGGCCAGGAATGTATATCATCTCGGTGATTACAAAGGTATTTTGTTTTACTTTTTAGTGCTTTATTACATCTTCCCATTTACTGATACCCATTTGTTGATTCTCCAAGTGCAGATGAAATGAATGTGGACATTCTGCAAAGGCAGGAAATCTCACGTTATGTGGCGTGGGGGTCGTGAGACAAAAACAGTAGAGAGACACAAACACACACGCGTGCACACACACACACACACACACACACACACACACACACACACTCACTCACTCACTCACTCACTCACTCACTCACTCACTCACTCACTCACACTCACGCACGCTCACTCACTCACTCACGCTCACTCACTCACTCACTCACTCACTCACTCGTTCACTCCACTTTTGCTAACATCAAGATGTATTACAATGAAATTTCTTTTTAGATAAAGGCAGTACAGGAATTTGTGCATTGGTAAACACACACTTCCACTACACTTGCTTGGCAGCATATAAAAAAGTCTGCCATTAAAGATGCAGTGATTTTTACATATAAAAAAATTAAAACAAAAAAATTTTCATTAAAAAAATGGACCTTTCCGGAACACAAACTCAAAGGAATCAGCATGCCAAACATGCCTCCTGCTAGAAAGCACGGTTTCCGAACAGTACATGATGTCACCGTGTTGACAAGGAAGTCCAACTTCCCACACGCAAGGAAGGCGCACTTTAAATGTCTAGAAGCAGGAATACCTTCTCGTGCTTTTATCAACAGTAATGTCAGTGAAGCTTTCTATATTAAAAGTACAGCAATAAAATAATAAAGATCTCCTAATTTAACAAAAATAAAAAAGGAATAAGTTCAGGTTCGCTGCTGTGCACATAATCTTTAAAGCTGCTTGTATGTCTGATTTTACCAAATGTGCTGCTTACATTTATTTACTTTGGGTCATATTATATTAATCAATTTTAAATATTTTGCCTTTTTTTTTATTAATCTTATGTGCAATTGAATGGTCAACAAATAACTACTGGCTTTGAACTTTCAAAGTGTTACTGCTCAAGCTATTGCTATCATACAGAAAAATTAATGGATGGATTACTTTAAGGGTAAACAGTAATTATATTTTGATATGCTAGCTGTCTGCCTTTTTATGGTAGTGCTGTCACTAGATAAAGGAAGTGGCTGCTAGGAATGAAGAAAAACACTGTTTGCTTGTTTACTTGCGTGTATGTGTATATACTAATGCAGGTGCGTACAAAAGAATTTTCAACAAGGTTGCACTGGCAAAAACTGGGTTAAGTCAGATGTGGGTGAAATTCTGGGGAGCCAGTAGTTTTAACTGTGATGTGCAGCTGTATAAAGTAAAGTTTATTGAGGTATGGCAGTTGTCGGTTATTACCTGAGGCCGTAGTGTGTATTTACAGTACACACAAGGTGAATCATTCCTTGTATGCAAAAGGCGTCAGCAGTGGGGATTGTGAGACTATACCCTCTGTTCATCACATAAAAGTAGGTGGCAGGAGTGGGACTATATGCATGTTTGTCACACATTCATTCTTTCATTTTCACTATCTGCTTTGACTTATTCAGGATCAAACAGATCCCAGAGCCTGGATCAAGTTCTGGGCAGTACTTCAGGAGACTACAGGAAGCACAGGTATACAAACTCCTACAGGCAGTCTGGGACATCACCAATTCAGTCAATGACACGTCTTTGGAATATGGAAGGAAACTGGAGCCCTAGGTCAAAACACAAGCACATATGGGAAGGACATACACACTTGACACAGAAAGTACCTCAAACCTGTGTTAATGATAAATTCACAGCAGCCAGGTGGTTAGGATCACAATATAAACTGGCAATTAGCACAAAGGACTAAGGCTATCTATCAGCTGTTAAAGATCTACTACAACTAGTCCAGGGTTTGATTCCCTCAGCTTCTGTTTACCTTCTGTGTGATTCCGAGCAAGTCACTTAACCAGACAGAACACTAGGACAAGTGGGAAACTGGGCTAGGATCCTCAATGGTCCATGAAACTATTAAACTATGATCCTATGAGTGGGAACAGAAGTACTGACACTGTTATTTTGGATTATATTATAGAACACAATTTCTTGGTGTGCTATGCCTTCCAACAGACTGCCCTGTCTTCTATCTTTTTGAATGAGTCAGTACGAATATAATGTAAGAGTCCTGTTCTTGTAGATGGTGGGTGGAATTTTGTAAAACTCTAGTTTCAGAGTAATTATGTATGTGTCATCTTCAGTCATGTAACAGAATACGTATCATTATTGGTATAAGGAAAATTTACAGTGTGTAAAAATATGCTTATGTTATATTGGTGTTTGCCATATTGGAGCATTACCACAGCTTGGATTCTCCTGATCTTACTTCGCCACAGTAACTGACATAACCGTCTTAATAATGTCAATAGTTCACAAGGTAGCTCATTTAACTTTGAGGCTGGAGACATCAAAAGGCTACAGGTTCATCCCCCACAGCAGCCTCTTTAATTCATGCACTAATACTGACAGATGCACATTCTTAAATATGCAGCATGAGGGCAGTTTGCAGTCTTGAGGTGCCATCCATTAGATGAGAGTTCAGACATTAGACTGATGTCCCACATCCCTAACTTAAATGCCTGACTTGGTGGCAGCTAAGGAGGACCTCAGAGATCTCATGGCACTTACTGAAAATGGTAGGGTTACATTATAGTAACTTATTTAAAATATCTGTTTATACTTACTTTACATGTTCATAGGCAAGTATATCTGTTCATATACATTTCATAGGCTCATAGGTAAGTACTAGGCTAGCTGCCCTTGCAGGCCATTTTAAGCCTAGTCATTTCCATTTCAATGGTGAATATCAAACCCTGTGCCTTGTATCTGTGAGGTAAACAATTTAAACATTACAGCAACTCCCAAACCCTTATTTAGACTTAAGAATATGCATCTATCGATATTCACTTTAAACAAAGCTTTTATGTTTTAAAAACTTCACTCTAGTTTCAGACAAAACTAGATTTCTTCCCACAGAAACCAAATGCATGAAATGAATACGGGAATTTCTAATATGACCTGTCAAAAAAACAAAATGGTGAGGGAAAATAATGGCTGGAGCATGTGGAGGGTTAAGTTACATTTTTTAAGTGGTTTGTACCCTATTACTGCCCAAATACCTATTTGAATAAGTTATTAAGCACACCTCAACTAACAAACCAGCAACCACAAACTGCTTCATAGTTAATATTACTATGACTGTGTCGCATACAGTGCTATACTCCCCTGGAAAGATGTCTCATGAAAAATAATCTACCTTCTTCAGCTAACTCTGACACACAAGCTGATCTATGCAGATTATTGTCCTTTATTATGACACACATAAAAATGGTATGTATCCAGCAGAGAATTTGGATTCTCCAAGGAAAACAATCTCATCATCCTACCACTACCAGAATGTGTGGAAATTACGCTTTCAGCAAATTTCCTCCAAAATTACAAAACTCAACTCCCATACTGAAGAAATAACCAGGGAGTACTCCTTCAGAAGGATGTACATCCTTACTGACTGAAGAAATAACCATACCCACTGAGCTGTTACTTACTGCACAATCGAAAAGCATTAATGCTAACTCTTAGCTGTCTTCCTAGCACAACTTTTAACTTCTTACGTCTAAGAAGAGGGACAACACCAAAAATAATCAGGAGCTAAGACTTCAGAATATAATTTCTAAAGAAAAAAGAACTTGGTAACTGTTATACCTAGAATCATTTAATTATGCTGTTTGTCACAAAATCAGAGTTTTTCTGAGAAGCAGAAAAACATTTTGAGGCAAATCAGGTATATATTTTACTTTTTATTTTACATTTGTTAACCGGGGGTGTCTGACTGAGCCGAAAAGGCCCATTTTCAGCAGAGGCCCGGGGAGAAAAGCTCCACAAAGAAAAATTACAGACACATTTAGTTATTTAGACATAATCACTATACACACAAATTACAAGAGACATGTTTTTACAGTGGCATGCGGCACAAACAGTTACAGTGGAGAGATCAATCAAAAAGATATTAATTTTAAAAATAAAGGTAAGTAATAGATTTGTGGTGTACAGCTGAACTTTGGAATGTAGGTAGAATACATACATAGTACACAGGTACAGTACATACATTGTAGATTAGCCAGTGTTTGTGAGTAAGATTGAAAAACTATTATAAATTGCTCTACATTTAGTATGCATATGTTATCCGCTTTCACTAGCCTGGGGAGCAATCATGGCACTGCCAACTTTGCTTGAGATGTTGCCTGATGAGGTCTTTAATGGAGGCTTTGGATGATGTGTTTTGAATGCTAGTAGGGACAGAGTTCCATTTTTTAGCCACCGAACTACTAAATAGTGCATCTCCAAAGCTATTGTAGCTGTTGGTGACTTCTAGTAGTAGTTTGCTTGATGATCTAAGAGGCCTTTTGGCTGAGTGATGTTGTACTAGGTTTTTGAGGGCAGGACACTTATTGGGGAGGTAATAGATAGAATGACAGAGGCAGAGCTGATTGTAGGTTAGGAGGTTGGGCAGTTCAAGCCAGTGGAGCTGTCTCAAAGCAGTACAATGATGAGTTCTATATGAGCAATTTGCAGCAAAACGGGCAATTCTGTTATAGCAAGCTTCCATTTTGCTTAGTTCAGTTTTGTTGAGATTAGTCAGAATGGGAGATGCATAGGTTAGGGTGGATAGAAGTTGGGAGCGAGCAATGGCTGAACTTGTGTTGTTGGTAAGAAATGGTTTGATACGGTAGAGTGACCCCAGTTTGGCATGTACTTTTTTAATTGTTAAGTTCAGATGACTATCAAATTTTAAGTGGGGGTCTATGGTTATTCCCAATAGCTTAGCTTGTGGCACTGGAGCAATTGGAGTAGCATTTGTGGAGTAGATAGTGAATTGACTGTTAGTGTTTTTGTTAGAACTGGTTATAATCATAAGCTGAGTTTTCTTTGGATTGAGGATAAGTTGGGCTTTGGTAAGGTAGTTTTCAACGTCAGAGAATGCTAGTTGAGTTGTTTGCAGGAGGGTGGGAATGTTTTCTGCAGCACAGATTAAGGTAGTGTCATCTGCATACTGAATTATAGATGCATGCTGTGTGGAGGTGTGGAGGTCATTTGTGAAGACTGTGAATAGTAGTGGTCCTAAGATAGAACCCTGTGGGACTCCTATAGTTATGGGCAGCTGAGGAGAGAGAGAATTTTCCCATTTCACAGCTTGGTACCTGTCAGTTAAGTAGCTTTGGAACCAGGTAAGAGTGGAATTAGATAGATGATATTGGTTTAGTTTGTTTAGCAGGATTTGGCATGAGACTGTGTCAAATGCTTTGGACATATCCAAAAAAAGAGTTGACACTTGCAGGCCTTCATTTTTGAGACGGTTTACTGTGTCTGTGAAGCAGAGGAGAGCTGTAGTGGTACTATGGGCAGGTCTGAAACCATGCTGAGTAGGTGACAGGATGTTGCAGTCTAGGAGATAGTTTAGCATCTGAGTATGGATGCATTTTTCTAGGATTTTGGCCAGGGGGGAGAGTAAAGCAATGGGTCTGTAGTTATTAAGTTCAGTGGAGGTCCCGCCTTTATGTATGGGTGTAACATAGGATATTTTCCAGAGTTTGGGCACATAGTTTTCAACAATTGATCTGTTTATGAGAGTGGAGATTGGGATAGCAATAGCATCTGCTGTGAGTTTCAAGAAATAGCTGGGGAGTAGGTTGGCTGCTGTTGATGAGGTTTTTAGTTTGGAGAGCATGCTTTTGATTGAAGTGGTGGAAACTGTTTTGAGGGTAAAGCTAGTATTAGAGTTATTTGTGTTGGGGGGATAGTGAGGAAGGAACTGTCCTGTGATACTAAGGATAGAATTGAGTTCACAAAGTGGGAGCTGAATTGTGTTTCGATGGGAACTTTAGTGTCAGGGGTGGTTGGTTTGGGGGTAGCTTTGCGGATTGTGTTGGTATTTAGTTTGCAATGTTGTGTAGTAGGATTTTTTGTCCGGTCTAATGCATTTTTTTGCACGGTTGCGCAGTTCTTGGTACTTAGTTAGGCTTTGTGTTTCTTTGTTTTTTTGATAGGAACACCAGGCAGTGTCTCTGGACATGAGGATTTGTTTGGTTTCTTTACTGAGCCAGGGGTTTGTAGAGGTTCTAACTTTGATTTTGCGCAATGGAGCGACAGTGTCTAGGTGTTGTAGAAATGTTTTGTTGAAATATGCTACAGCATGGTCAAGTGGGAGGGTTTTTAGGGGGGTCCAGTCACAGTTACACAGTAAAGTGTTGAGGACCTCAGGAGAGAATTTTTTTGTGTTTCTAGTGGATATATAGTTAGTAGTTTTGCATATGCTTGTTCTACTACGTATAAAGTATATTATGTTGTGGTCACTTAAGGTGTCTGGGAGACTGCCTGTGTGAGGGTACAATGTGGGGTTGCTAGTTAGGACCCAGTCAAGGATGGATTCCCTTTTAGATTTTTTATCACACCAAGTTGGAATTTGGACTAGCTGCTGGTAGCCATGGAGATTTATTAGACTACTTGGTGGTTCTGATATACAGGTGAACCAATCTAGTTTGAAGTCCCCCAGAATAAGGGTTTCTTGTGAGTATGGGGAAGAACACCAGGATAAGAAGTCTTCAAGGCTAGCAGGTGTATTACCAGGTGGAATATAGATCACAATTGTGGTGATGACCTTTTTAGGGTGAAGTTGAAGTTGTGAGATAAGTATGTCCCAATTATTGGGGGAGGGGTAGGAGTTTGGTAATTGATGGACAGTTAGGTTGGACTTGTAGAGTAAGGCAGTTCCACCCCCTTTACGAAGTGGTCTGTCTTGTCTAATGATATTGTAGCCGATAGGGAGAACTTCTGAGTTAGCTATGTTTTTATTTAGCCAGGTTTCTGTTAAAGCAACTATGTCTGGGGAGTAGTGTGCTATTGTGGCCTGGAGTTCAGGTATTTTATTTTTGATACTTCTAATATTAATATTTAGCATTAAAAGATGGTTGGTTTTGCTGCTGTTGTTGATTTGCCCAGGGATGAAGAATGTGGGGGTGTTATGTTCTGACATTTGTGTTTGAGCAGTTTGTGTTGGACAGGATGGATTTGGGCCTGGGTTGGGGTGGATATCCCCACTTATGGTGAGCCTGGAGTTAAAATGGTTATACAGATGTTGGAGTTTGGTGAGGAGTGAGAGAAAGTATTGTGTTTTTTTGGAGTAGGAATGAGAGCATATGTGTTTAGTTCTGAATTGGTCCGTTATGTAGTTCTTGAATAAGTGTGGGCAGATATTATTATAATGTGTGGTGACTGTGTATGAGAGTGCATAATGCAGTGTTGTGCTACTAAGTTTAGGGATATTGCTAGAGTGATACCTTGTAGTGCTGTAAAGAATTATGAGAAGACAGACTAGATTTAGTTGTGTGATAGTCATGGTTATAAAGTTTATGTTGTTTCTAGGTGGGGGGGGGGGTCTGAATAGGAATTATAGGGTTGCACTATATGTGGATGGGGAAGTAGTGTGGGTGATGCAAAAAATGCCTAGTGGGAATGAGAGTGATTGGGAGTATTTTGTGTGGAGCAAGTTGGTGTGGTTTAATGTGATAGGACTTGAGGAGCTGTGATTGGTGGAGGTGATGTGAGGGTGAGCTGTGGGTGTGGCTATGATTACTATAAATGTAGAGGTAGTGGGGGCGGGAGGGAATAGGGGCCAGGGCAGGGGAGCGGAGAGAGCCCGAGCGTTAGCGAGGCTTAACGGAGCGCAGAGCCAGAGCCAAACAAGGCAAGAGAAAAAAAGTAAGTATTACTTTACAAATCTGAACACTTTTAAAACAAATTCCTGAGGTCTAATGGCTTACCGGCTAGCAGAATGTAATTGCTGAAAGCACTTGTGTCCTGGTGGGAGACTAGAAATTTAAAGATGGCTCCATGCTCAGCAGGATTCTAATATAGACTTTGTATTGGGGGAGGGAGATAACACAAGGGGTGTAAACCAGGTGGAATGCAAAGAAACCAGAGAGGCAATCAGTGGAAATCAGTGAAGGCCTCAGAGAGGGTAAGTAATAATTCAAACTACATGTAAAGTGAAGGAGAGAAGAGACAGCAAAGTTTATTAAGGTTGGGAGTGTGTCTTTACATTGACTTGCTGATTAGTAACCAGTTTGTGCACAGATTAGAGTAGGGAGATACATTAGCAATGATAGAGATGCAAATAAGCAGGTGATCCTCCAAGTGATACAAACTAAGGTAGAAAGAATTGAGAGGGCTGCTTGATGGTTAATTTAATTTAGTCACAGGGATGTGAATTAAATATATACTGTCTATTGGACAGTTAGGATTACTGTACTATCGGGGGGGGGACACAAGGCTACAACAGTCAGTTTTATTAGCAAGCTGAGAACTACTAAGAAATACTGCTAATGTAATAGCTTCACTCTCATAAAACATACAAGTAGAATGCCTGGGTGGACTGACCCTGCTCTTGAGGCTCAAAATGTATATCCTTGTTTAGTTTGCAATACTGATTCCTTCCTACACTGTATAGATGGAGTGGTAGCCGCAGACTGCAGATTTGCTTGAGTGTGCTCCTACTCTTGAGGCTCAAAATGTATATCCTTGTTTAGTTTGCAATACTGATTCCTTCCTACACTGTATAGATGGAGTGGTAGCCGCAGACTGCAGATTTGCTTGAGTGTGCTCCTGCTCTTGAGGCTCAAAATGTATATCCTTGTTTAGCTTGCACTACTGATTCCTTCCTACACTGTATAGATGGAGTGGTAGCCACAGACTGCAGATTTGCTTGAGTGTGCTCGGCTAGCAGAATGTAATTGCTGAAAGCACTTGTGTCCTGGTGGGAGACTAGAAATTTAAAAATATGACATGTATGCTTACTAGCTCTCCTCATAAAACATTACCATTTCAGCTAACATCAGATTTCCTGTCTGTTTTTCCTAGCCTTCCTCTATGCGACTTAATGTAATTTGTTTATATGTCACTATAACCCATCTTTACTAAATTATTCTTTACTACATGTACATATGTACATGGCTGTCTTATAATACATGAATACTACAGTTCATTGACTTTCAAACTGCTTTTAACAATTACAATGTAGAGGATTTTCCCAACTATACCCTGAAAAAGGTAATTTGGTCAAAAGAATGAACCAAGTCAACCAATAGGGAAAAACAAATAGACTGAGACATTGTGTTAGCTCAAGAATGTCTTTACACAGACTAAACTCAGGGCCGGTGTTAGCATTTTGGGCCCTCCCAGCAAATGTCAATTTGGGGGTCTTCTTGGCATTTCCAGTCTAAGTATCTCCTTGTCACTGGCACCCCTCCTAAGCAACCTTTTAGTTCATACTGCAAACTTTTAGGAGTGGTACTCATAAAATGACACACACAGTTAATGGCATTTAGTTGCAACAGTGTTATATTACAGCAGCTCTATGTACAGGTCTGGACTTAGATGAAATGGTGCCCTAGGCGCTGCCAATTGTTTCACCCCCCCTCCGCCCCGAAACACACACTTACACATGCACATAAACCCACCAGTGCTCCCCTCTGACCCCCCCCCCCATCTTGGGCTCCCCATACTATGCACATTAGTTTTCCTTCCTTTTCTCAGGTTTTGCATAAACCCTTTAGCTTTTGTAAAAAGCCATGACTTTACTTATGCTCTGAAGTGCATTTTTAAAGTTTTTTTTTTTTTGTACACAACTTTTTCATTCAATTATGACTTAAACAGAAACTATGATTATGGAAAGAAATTCAGTGTTGCTGTTCAACTTTAATTTTCAACTTTAGTTTTCCTTTCATCCTTTCAATATACCTTTCCTGACCATGACAGCACAGTTAATAACCATTTAGAAAATAACTCAATTAAGGTGGGGCCCCCAGAAGCCATAGGGTTATAGATATTAATTTGCATTGCATTTTAGAGCACTTTCCAAATGTTTTATTCCAACGGTTGTTCTTCTTTCGGCTTTTCCCGGTTAGGGGTCGCCACAGTGGAACTCCGATCCGCTAATGATTGGCAGTAGATTTTTTACAGGTGCCAAGGTGCCAGCTCGACGCCCAAACTTCAACGAAGGCACGCCCATTCTATGCATGTCTTTCGAATGCCACTCGACCATGGGGAGGATATACAGACTGCACACAGAAGGCACTCCAGCCGAGAATTGAACAGAAGAACTTTTGCTGTGAGGCAACAACGCTACCGCTGCACCACTGCAGCTTAGCCTAACAAAAATCTTGAGAAAGAAAAGAGTTTCAGTCTTATTTTTTTTTCTTTCAAGGAAGACATAAGTTGTGCCCAAAGCTTAGTGTTCAAAGCTGAAAAAACACTAGCTCACAATAATCAGTCAGAACAAAATAAGGGTCATGCTGCTAAATTTTAGGAGCTTAAATCAAAAACTGCACTCCCTGGAAACACGCACTCGCTGGAAGCACTTTTATCACTAGAAGATGTAGATGTCTGTGCAGTCACAGAAACCTGATTCAAGCCCTTAGAGAGTAACCCAGCCTTGCAAGGCTACAATGCCTTCCACACCTCTAGACCACAAAATGAACTTGTGAAATCCAAAGGAGGCAGTGTTTCAATCTAAATTAGAGATAAATTCACATCCCATCTAGTTAGATTGGACAACTCCATGGAGTTACTCCAGGTCCAGGTTACGGTGGGTAAGACCCCCCATTCAAGTCATAGACAGTTATAGATCCCCTTCATGGGTCATGATGCCCATGAAGCCTACTTGACCAAACTGGAGACAATTCAAATTTTACAGAACACTCTGGTTATGAGGGATTCCAATTATCCCACCATCAACTGGGAAACCTACACTAGCCCTAACTCGCTAGCGCAAAAGTTCCTTGACTTTCTTAATTCAAATGGTCTGTAAAAAAATGTCCATATCCCAACAAGGGGAACAAACATTCTGGATCTGGTCGTCACCAACATGACAAACAGGTGCACTGCTGCAACTGTTGGACCCTCATTAGTTAAAACTAATCACAAATCAGTCACCTTTGAACTGGCATTAACATTAGAACTCACAAAGGGTGAAATCAGACTAAAACACTTCACCAATGCAAACTATATCCTCCTAGGTGAAGGTATAAATGTATTCCAGGCCCCACCTCAAGCTGGAAGTGGTAACTACGCCGAAGCTTACATTAAAGCCCTGTACAATCACTTGCATAAGTGGATAAACATTGCAGTACCAGAAAGAATCAAAGCCAGAGCCCCAAATAAAAACAAGCTGCCATGGTGTACATCCAGCGTCAACAAACTTTACAATAAAAGCAAAAGTTGCTGCCCAAGAAAACAAAGGCAAGGCCCCAACAATGGAAAAGCACCCTCCTCAGCCTCAACAGGCAAATAAGACAGCTTGTCAACTCCACCAAGGGCTCCTTTGAGAGAAACTTAGCAAGTGCAGCCAAGGATAACCATAAGGCCTTTTACAGCTATGTACATTACCTAAAGGGTAGGCCCCAAGCATGTGCAGGACTAGTGGCCAATGGTATCACTCACAATGACCACACAGAGATAGCAAATCTGCTAGTGGATAGGTTTGGTGAAAATTTCACTCCCCTATCCCCTCCTAACTTGCAACAAACCTTCCCCCAATCTTCCCCCCACCCTACACATCTGAAGAGCAGGTCCTCAAAGCCTACTCCAAGGCAAAAAACATAGCCTCTATGGGATCAGACGACATCCCAGGCTGCCTTCTAAACAGGATAAAACGTGAACTAGTATCATGACTAAGTACACTTTTCAATCATGCCTATCCACTGGCTTTGCTCCTGCAGAATGTAGAACAACAGTTATTCCCCTCCACAAAGGTGGCCTAGTAACAGATCCAGGGAATTACAGACCCATAAGCCTGACCAGCCTCATCTGTAAGGCCATGAAACATATCATTATGGACCTCATAAATAAAGACATAGGTGACCTGCAAACCCTGGATCCTACCCAATTCAGCTCTGTGAAGGTCAGATCCTGCCTGTTAAATCTGGTAGATTTCTTTGAAAATGTCACCAATGCCACTGACAAAGGCAAATCTGTGCACACAACATACCTCGACCTGGCAAAGGCTTTCGACACAATCCCACATTCAGGTATTACTGATAAACTTAGCAAATGGAATATAAACCCCTTCGTTGCATGATGAGTTGCCAACTGGTTCACAAACTGGACACACACTATCAAAGTGGGTGACTCCATATCAGCCAGCAGACCTCTTAACACTGGGGTGTCAAAGGGGTCAGTGTTGGGCCCCCTAATGTTTGGTATATACTTCTCAGTAGTTCAGGTCAAATTAAGGGGTTGTGGCTGACCAAGTTTGCAGAAGACTGCAAACTAGGCATAATCATTGAATCCTTAAATGATGCCAGCATACTCCAGAAGTGTCTCACACAGACCAACGACTGCTGTATTAGTCACGGTCTCAAACTGAATGCAAGGAAATGCATCATTCCCTTCGACACAAACAATGTCCCCTCACACTATCAAATCAACAACAATACTCTGAGTACCCATGAAGTGTTAAGGGACCTGGGATCATAAGCTGACTGTGACCTTAACTTCAACCAGCATGTGTCTACTGTATTAAGGAAAGCTTTCTACGTAGCACACATGATTAGTAAAGTCATTGCCTCAAGAGCAAAATAAGTTAAACCCCCCCTATACTCGGCATTTATCTGGCCCATAATGGAGTATAACGCCCTGTTTGGCATGTACCATACTAAGCACCTGCAGCAATTAGAGAGACCTCAGAGGTTTCTAACAAAGAAGATCAAGGGGCTCCAGCATGTGCCTTGCACAGACCGACTAAAGTCCCTGTCACTATACTCTGTATCATATAGACTTCTTGGAGGAGACATGTCTGGCCTACAAAGCAATCCAAGGCCCAAACCTAATGAACTTGCTGCATATCCATAAATCAAACGGGATCTAGGGCCACCCGTTCCAGGGACCTAAATATGGCCTGTGACTTAAATAGGACATGCTGGAAGGACAGATTTATCTCCCAGCGACTGCTGCATCTTTGGAACAGGCTACCGATTTATGTGAAACAGAGCACCTCTATGACACTGTTCAAGAGGAACCTGGATGAGTCACCATAAATTCTTACCGGGGATAGAGCCCACAATCCTCATGGACATGAGCAGTCATCACTAAAACACAGTTTTGTGGATTGACTAGCATTTCTATGGTATTACATTGGGATGAAATGGCTAGGCTTAAAATGACCTCTGGGTCGACAGCCTAGTAATCTCCTAAGATCCTATGAACCAAGCCAGTTGTTGAGAGGATACACAGATCCTATCCTGGAATACTGCCTGCCTCCCTACACCCCCCCCCCCCCCAAAAAAAAAAAGTGTGCATCCATCTTGTGTTAGATTGGGATGAAAGCAAAGGTTTAAATGGTCACAGTCCTGTATTTCAAGTGACTACTGTCATTGATATATATAGCATGCCTCCAGAATTTTCACCCGTAACCCCCAAAGGCAGCCACTTGTATAATGTCTGATGTGTGATTGTGAGGAAAGTGAAAAAATAATGGTTACAATAATGCATTTCACTGTGTTGCTCCTAGACAGTACACTGACCCTACACAAGCTACAGTAACCTTCATTGTTGACCTCCGAGGTCTGTGAGAAAAGTAAAACAAGCAATAGCCACAATGTCTCTAGCCCCAACACAAGCTGCAATGACCTCCTGTAAACACCTGTACGGCTTGACTGTGATAAAAATTAAAGACGTTATGAACATACAATACCCAACCCAACACAAAACATACAGAAACCTTCTGTACACACACATCAAAGCAGGACTGGTTTCAGAATGGATGTGGGTGAGAGCAAAAAAACACCACTAAGCCCAAGTTGTATAACAGTCTGGGGAGCGAGGGCCGCCAGACTCCTAGAAGATAACAAGTGACTGCATGGTCTGTGATACACTTCATGCCTAACCTTTGAAATACAATTACTTGTTAACTGCATTCTATTTAAATGCATTTAACCGCATTTTTACTGATACCCAGAAGACTAATGTATATGTCATTGCGTTATTGGCTGTGTGCTCAGATAAAAATCAGTGACTTTTTACACATGCAAACAAGCATAAGCCATAACAATACTAGTTTTGTACTTACTTCTGCAAACAGAAATGCATTGTGTAACAATTTGTAACACTGGTACTGCCACACCAGATCATTAACTTTTAGTTATGTACTCACCATAACTTCAGATGTTTGGGATCCATCTCACCTACATTCTGTACTGATGGGCTCGGAGCCGATCCCTCGGCTCCGACTCGGCACGCTTATGCTATAGAGCGAGGCCTCTTATTGGCTGAGCTATCTTTATCCCAGGATGCACCACCACTAATTCCCCAGATCTTGTTTGTCCGCATTCATGCACACATGCACAACTTGATTATATAACATTGTTAGATGTTTCAAGATGAAACAACAGGATTCGGACCTTCTGATATCCTCTGATCTCCAAGGAAGGGGGAAGGAGGGTGGGTTATTAGAATGTAGCGAGATGGATCCCAAACATCTGAAGTTATGGTGAGTACATAACTAAAAGATGTTATGTGATCCTATCTCGCCTACATTCTGTACTGATGGGACAGCGTCCCTAGCACCTAAATCCCGGGTGGCTCATTGGAAAACACTCCTGAGCACTGTGGAACCAAATGAAGCTCATCCTCTAGATGCCACATCTAATTTGTAGTGGGAAATGAAGGTGTGCGGGGAAGACCATGTAGCCGCAGCACAAATGTCACTAATAGCAAGCTTAGAATGAAATGCTATCGAAGTAGCCATAGCCCTTGTAGAATGAGCCTTGACAGAGGTGGTAAGCTCTTTGTTGGAATAAAAATAAGCCTGAGTAATACAGTCCCTGATCCATTTGGCAATAGTGACCTTTGTGACAGCTTTGCCCAATTTGTTATCTGCAAAGGATACAAACAACTGATCTGTTTTCCTTGTTTGTTTGGTCCTGTCTAAATAAAAACGTAACTGTCTGTGGACATCTAGAGTGTGGAATATGAACTCCGCTTTGTTAGAGTATTTTGGGAAAAAAACTGGAAGCTCTAACGATTGTTGTAAGCAGAAACTAGAACAAATTTTTGGGACAAAGGAAGGATTTGGCCTGAGGGATTCTCTGTCTTTGTGAAAAACCAAGTACGGGGGTTTTACAGACAAAGCTTGAAGCTCTGAAACTCTTCTGGCAGAAGTAATCGCCACCAGAAAGGCTGTCTTCCATGTTAGGAACTTTATATCACATGTAGCTGCCGGTTCAAAGGGGTAAGAAGTCAAGGAGCGTAACACTATATCGAGATCCCATGGAGGTGCAGGATGAGAAATCAGAGGTCTTAATAGAGCAGCACCTTTCAAGAAGGTTTTACACAATCTGTTGCTCATTAAAGGTGGGTCTATGGATTCATGAAAATTAGAGATTGCTGCCAATTGTACCTTAATGGTAGAAACTGAAGATCCTTGACTGAAAAGAGAAGTCAAAAATTTACTTCTGCTACGGGAATAGAAATGGGGTCCAGGCCCCGGAGTTGAGCCCAAATAGCAAATCTTTTCCATTTGCTAGAATACAGTTTCTTTGTAGTGGACTTATGGGCGGAAGATAATATGTGTACAACCTCTGGATCCAAAGTATGACTCCTGACTATCGTCAGAAGAGGAGGAGCCAAGCCGTCAATTTTAAGGTGTGTAGGGACTGGTGGAATAGTCCCGACTGGTGAACCAGTAGGTCTGGGATCTGATCCAGGAACCATGGACCTTCTAAAGCATGTCTCCGAAGATAGGGGAACCACACTTGACAAGGCCAGTAAGGAGCAATTAAGATCATTTTGCTCCCCAAGAGAGATGCCTTTTGAATCACCCTGGGAAGGAGAGGAACTTGGGGGAAGGCATAAAGAGAGCCGGTGGGCCAAGGATGGACTAAAGCGTCCATGGGGTTCTTCCCCGGGGCCGGGGTTAGGGAGAAGAACTCTTTGCACTTTGCATTCAGAGGAGTCGCGAAGAGATCGCAACACGGAACTCCCCATTTGCTGAAAATCTGACTTGCCACTGTTATATTCAGTGACCATTCGTGAGGAGAGAGGATGGTTCTGCTCAATCTGTCGGCTATCACATTGGACTTGCCCGGTATGTGAGTAGCCACTAGGAAGCGTTTGGTCGAGACTGCCCATTCCCAAACTCTCATGGCTTCTCTGCAAAGAGGATAGGATCTGGTCCCTCCCTGTTTGTTCAGGTACCAGACAACTGACATGTTGTCTGAGTGAACAGCAATTACGCCCTGAGGGAGATAATCGTGAAGGGCTTGAAGGGACAGAAGCACTGCCCTCATTTCTAAGACGTTGATATGAAGCAAAGTCTCTTCCGAGTGCCATTTGCCTTGGACTGACCTGCCCAGGGAATGCCCCCACCCCGTCTGGGAGGCGTCCGTGGTCAAAATGGCCGCCGGAGGGGGGTAGAACAAAGGGTCGTCCCTGATCCAAGTTGGAGGGCACTAGCCACCAGCGAAGGTCCCGTTTGCAAGATTCCGTGATCCATATGAGGTGACTGAGAGGGAGTTCCTGAAAGGACCACTGAGCTGAAAGAAGTCACTGAAGAATTCTCATGTGCAACCTTGCCAGGGGAACTAGAAGAACCGTGGCGGACATGGATCCTAATAGCTGCAGGACCATTCTGGCTGGGGCTTTGGATCTGGGAAGTAAGGCTCGAACTTGAGCCTGTACGGTTTGTATCCTGTCTGTAGGTAGATAGACCCGCATTCGGTTTGAGTCTATCTCTACCCCTATGAATCTTATGCGTTGAGATGGCAGCAACACAGACTTTAGCCAATTGAAGGTGATTCCAAGGGAATTGCCCAGTGATATAGTGGCTTGTAGGCTCCGCGATAGTAGATGCTTGGAGGTGGCAGTTAGGAGCCAGTCATCTAGATACGGAAACACCTGGAATCCTAGACTTCTCAGGTGAGCAGTCATGACTGCCAAACATTTGGTGAACACCCTGGGGGCTGTGGTGAGACCAAAGGGCAGCGCACGGAACTGAAAATGACTGCCTCCCAGGCTGAAGCGCAGATGTCTCCTGGACGCTTGATGTACCATGATATGGTAATAAGCGTCCTTGAGATCTATGGAGCACATCCAAACACCCTTCTCCAGCAATGGGAGAATGGTTTGTAGGGTGACCATTCGGAACTTGGACTTTCTGACTGAACGGTTTAGGATGCTGAGGTCCAAGATGGGCCTCACGTCCCCGGTCTTTTTTGGCACCAAAAAGAATCTTGAGTAAGTCCCTAATCTGATCTGGTCTGCTGGGACCGGTTGGATGACTCCTTTTTGCAGCAGCTTTGAAACTTCTACGGCTGCGATATCCCGTTGACTGGGTGGCGGGTCCGGGATTTTTCTGGGCTGAGGGGGGGGGTGAGAGAATGGGATGGAGTAACCTCCGGCTATAAACCGAAGCACCCATCGGTCCTGAGTGATACCTTCCCAGACCTTTAGGTGCTTCGAGAAACGACCCCTGACTGGCTCCGGAGCTGCACAGCCGGGCAATCCCTCAGGGACTATGGAAGGCTGAAGAGCCACGAAAGGATTCGCGGTCTCCAGTGTTGCTAGGGCCTCTGCCGCCTCTGGGACGGCGTCTTCCGGAAGAATTTCCCCCTCCTCTGCCTCTGGAAGGAGAATCCTCCTGCTGAGAGGGGTAAGGCTTCTGAGATCTACGGAACCACATTTTCCCTCCTCTTTTAGCCTTGGGATAAGGCCGAAAGGGAGTGGAAAATCGTGCCCCTATAGCAGTCAGAGTCTTACCCTCCTGTTCACAGCGGGTTAGTGTGTCCTTTACCTTGGGTCCAAACAGGGAGGACCCATCAAAGGGGGCGTCGGCAAAGGAAGACTTAAAGGCCTCCGCGAAATGACACAGGCGGAGCCAGGCTTGTCTCCGTAGAGCAATGCCTGTACCGCGCTCTACTCGCCCCTTCGCGCATAAGAAATGAGCCTCATGGACGAGTTCGAAATGGACAACATTGTAGCCAGCTGAGAGCCAACCGTCTGGGCCAGCTCCTCAGGCAGGTTACCCAAGAGGGTATCGGATAGCTCCTTAATCAGATCCCTCTGAAATCTGGTAAAGTGCGTAAGGTAGTTCAAGGACCTCAGTGTAAAGGCCGCTGAACTGAGGGTGCGCTTTCCGTACCGATCCATGCTCCTAGACTCCTTATTAGGAGGATGGACGGACGTCGAAGCCTCTGCTACATCTTGCTGGGTAGCAGATGCCACCACCAAAGCATCTACAGCCACACCTTTAGTTAGAAACTCTTTTTCAGGGGGCGCCGAGAGAAACTTATTCGGACGAGCAGGCACCGGTTCCACAGAGTCTGGGTGTTCCCACGCCCTTTGACAGATTAAATACAGGAGCTCATCGAAGGGCGGAGACACCCAGGAGGCAGAGGGCTGAGCCCCGAAGGCCTTCAGGAACACCGACTCATCAGCAGAGGGAGGTTTGGACTGCCAGCCGCCTCGTTGTTTTAGGGCTTCAAGGATGTCTGCAAAGGAGACATCATCCGAGGACGACTTAGGGGACCCTTCTGCATCATCGAGATCAGTGTCAGATGTCAGAGACTCATCAGGGGAGTCAACGTGCTTCCTCTTGCACGATCTTTTCCTGGGGGGTTCTTCCGAAGAGGCTTCAGAAGGACCTCCAGGAGGAGGAGAAACCCCAGTGGGGGTAACCTGAGGCCCGGGGGCTCCGCTGTCTAAGGACAGGGGGACAACGACCCAGTTTCCGTATGCAGGGAAGGAGCTGGAGAAACCGTGGAGGTAGCCAAGGAAGATTTGGCTAATGCACTCCTCATAGCCCTGAAGGCGGGACCACCAGAATCCTGGGAGGGTCCCACCTCCGTGGCCACGACAGTGGACGGCACTCCCGCCGCCGACGCACCAAGAGGGAGACTTGGGACCGAAAGCATCAATCCCGAAGCCTCCCCCCCAGGGCCGAAGGAAGAAGTCCGTGTACTGAATTCCGACCCAAGAGCCGGAATTGGAGCAAGGGTCGGACCCGATCCTAACACCTCCACAGGTTCCACCAGCACCGGCTCCAACGGTGCCGAAGCTGTTGGAGGAGGAACCACAGTAGGGGAGTGGACCATCGGCTCCGAAGCCGAATGGGCTGGAGCCGAAACTAGCTTTTGGAACACCGGAGACTGGAAGAGTCGAAGGAGCACCCTGTCGATGTCCGAATCAGACATCTTGGATGATCTAGAGGATACCGATCGGGCCCAAACCGATTTCTCCATCGGCTCCGAAGGGCTCTGGGACCGGCACCGAATGGACTCACCAACTATCGGCTCCGAGGAAGATCTCAAGGAAATTTCCCTCGGTGCCGACAAGGACTTCGGCTCCAAGGGGGAAGAGTCTGAGCCGGTAACCCTTATCGGCTCCAATATCAGTGGAGCCGATGAGGGTGACCCGCCTCTCGATGCCCCAGACCTCGGCTCCGAAACCAGAGGGGTCGAGGCTGGAGGCATCGAGGCAGACCGTTCCGCCCTCGGCTCCGAAGTCCGTGGAGCCGATGAAGAAGTCTGCTTAGATTTTTTAGCGGTCGGTTCCGACTGACTGGTCGGAGCCGACGATTTCTTCTTTTTTGAAGGAGACGTAGAGGAAGATAAAGCCTCCTCAAAGGAAGGCTTGATTAATCCCTTGAGGATTAATTTGTTCTTCCTCTCCTGGAGGACTCTTGATGAGAAAGCATGGCACACACTACACGATTCTTGTAGGTGCTTGGCACCTAAGCAATAGACGCACAAGGAGTGGTCGTCCGTTATGGACATTTTAAAACCACACCTCGTGCATTTCTTAAACCCGGAGGGTTTGTGTTCTTTAGACATAACAGCTTTAGGCCACAGACCTGTCTAAGTGAAAACACCAAACTTAGCCAAACAGTAAAGTTTAAATTTAACAAAATTTTTTTTTTTTTTTTTTTTTTAACACTATACAGTTAAACACACAGAAAAAGAGAGTCAAGACCCTCTAACTTAAATGGGTACTTGACCCAGGAAAGAGACACTAGTAGAAAAGCAACAGGGGAAGGCCCCTCTAACTAAAATGGGAAACCTTCCCTGACTAAAAAAATCACGAATTTCTCAACAGAAATTAGCCAGTCACACTGATACAACAACAATAGCTGTTAAAACAGCTTTTGGGTTCAAAGTAAGGAAATTTCTGACAGGAAAAAGCCTAAATAAATAGTACTTAGCCCAGCCAAGTTGAGACCACGTCCAAGCTTGTTAGCGGCAAACGAGATCTGGGGAATTAGTGGTGGTGCATCCTGGGATAAAGATAGCTCAGCCAATAAGAGGCCTCGCTCTATAGCATAAGCGTGCCGAGTCGGAGCCGAGGGATCGGCTCCGAGCCCATCAGTACAGATTGTAGGCGAGATAGGATCACATAACATCTATTGTTTAGCAGTCATCATATAGCACCAAGGGTAAATAACTTTTATTTACCTTATTGAGGAGTAATGCATACCTGTCACTGTCCCTGATTTTGCATCATAAATTTGCTGTCCCTTGCAAAATGTCTGATTTGATGATAAATCATTCAGGATTAGAGACAGTCAATAAATCCAGAGATCAGAATTTTACACTTATTGTCCAAAAATGCATGTTGATGCAAAATGTGTTACTCTGTCAACTTTTTAACTGAATTACAGTAATATTTAAAATGCATTCTTGTTTTTCAGCCTTTATTCTGCTATTATTTTTGGCTTTGCCCAGAATTCTTGAGCAAGGAAGTTGAGAGTTATAGTATCTTGTATTCTGTCACTGTTTATAAAACTCCCTAAAAAAGAAAAACATTCCTGAAGATTGGAAACATCAGCTCTTTTTAAAATCCAAGGTATGCACTGAGATCAGTCACTCTGGCCTGCTGATCTCTCTAGTGCTTAATGTGCTCATGTCAGATTTATTTTAACAGGATCATATCACAGCCCTGTGTTCAGTTAAAGAGTGCCATCAAAAATGAATACTTTTTTCTCCTCATTTTCCACAACCAGCAACAGCTTTTGTGGTTCCACCACGTATTAAAGGACAATAAAGGGGTCCCCTTGCTGCTATGGGTATTGCAGATACCTAAAGTTGGCTATACTGTTAGTTTTAGTGAACAGAAAGTCCACCAGCAGGATTTAATTAAGCCATGTGCACCATGTCAGTGGCAAAATATTTAATGGAATCCTGAAGTCTGTTATTGAACAAAACACTGTTAGTGTAACCAGAGATATCTTTGAATTTTAAAGGGGATTTAAATAAGACTTATTATTACCAACCTGTTTTATTAAGTACAGAAAATTGCTGTACTAGCTTTTGTTGGTTTGACAGAAATATTACATTGCCGCCTCACAGCAAGAGGTTCTCCAGTTCGATCCTCGGCTGGGGTGCCTTCTGTGTGGAGTCTGCATGTCCTCCCTGTGGTTGCGTGGGTTTCCTCCGGGTGCTCCGGTTTCCACCCACATCCCAAAGACATGCTGTAGGTGGATTGGACACTCTAAATTGGCCCTAGGTGTGAATGCGTGCATGTGTGTGCCTTCAGTGAAAGGTTGGGCGCCGGGCTGGCAACTCGACACCGTAAAAACTCCTCTGCCAATCATGAGCGGACAGGTGATCCGCTGTGGTGACCCCTAACTGGGAAAAGCCAGAAGAAGAAGAAATAAGATCAAGGTAAGACAACTTTCTGTGGTTGGGGGCCCCCAGAGATTGCAGTGTCCTCTGGTGCCTAATGCCGGCTATGACTATACTGACAATATGTTTTCAGTTTACTAGAACGTTTGGTTGACAGACAATCCAATGATCTACTTCAGCTAACATGTTTATCACTATATGAAATACTGCAACAATCAGCAAGTGTCACTAAACAGCCTCATGGGCATACTGTAGTTAGTGTCGTTAACAATTCAAATTTTTCTCAAGTTCTGCATGTCTCCACCAACTCTCCCTACTGAATCACGTCAGGGCATAATACATATGATCTAAAATATTCAAGACAATATTATGTTTTTAATACCTCATAATGCTAAACAGAACATTGGACATGAAAAACATGTATTCCAGTATAAATGAACAGTCTTATATAACAAATAACTCGATGACGCAGTTGACTACTTTAATAAAACATTCCTGAGCATCCTTAATTACCATGTCCCCATAAGACGTTCCCGAACTAGAGCCCAACAATCCCCATGGCTAAGAAAAACATGACGTCTGAAATGAAAAACAGGGATAAAGCGTGGGACAACTGGTGCAAAACCAAAACCCCATCTACTACGCAAAAATTCCTAGAACTACACAATAGAACCAAAAAGCTTATAAAACAGGACAAAATCCAATACTACCAATCTGCCCTTACCTCCTCCCAACATAACCCCAAACAATTCTGGTCCTCAATAAACTCTATCCACCACCCAGGTAAAGTAAGTACACCCACTCCTAATTTAACTCACTCCTCTGAAAATATTGCTACCTCTTTCAACAATCACTTCACACAAACCGTACTATCACTAGCTAGACAACACAACCCCCCCCATAAACCCACACCATCAACTAGAACTAACAATCTCCCAACTAGCTTCTCTTTCTCTCCTGTTCCTACCTCCAAAATAAAACAACTACTAACTAAACTTAAAAACACCAGATTAGCAGCAGACAACCTCCCAGGCAAATTCATTCAACTTGCAGCTGACGCTCTAGCCTACCCCTTATCACTCTTGATTAACAGATCTCTGTCAGAAAGTTATGTTCCTACACTATGGAAAGTCTCACACATAATTCCCCTACACAAAGGAGGCCCCTCCACAGATCTAACCAATTACCGCCCCATAGCTATTTTCTCGCCACTCTCCAAAATACTAGATAGATGCATTCCTTCTCAAGTCTCAGATCACCTCCTTGCTAACAACCTCCTCTCCAACAAACAGCACGGTTTCCGACCTAACCATAGCACCACCACTGCCTTACTCCCTTTCTCTAACACTATCCTACAAAATAAAAATGCAGGTTATCTCTCCTCAGCTACCTTCCTACACCTCTCTAAAGCTTTCGACATGGTCCCACACAAACAACTCATCTCACTTCTCAATAACCTATCCTTCTCTCAACCAGTCATCAACTGGTTTCAGTTACCTATCTGACTGCCAACAAGCAGTTGTTTGGCAGGACAACCTATTCCCCCAACTACCAGTCTCCATAGGAGTTCCCCAGGGGTCCATCCTGGGACCCCTACTCTTCTCTGTTTTAACCAATAATCTAGCCTCAGCCACAGCACATGGCACACTCATACAATACGCAGCTGACTCAACCACCATCTGCACAGCCCACTCCCTGCCAGAACTGCAAAAAATCACACAGGAAGCATTTTCTTCTATTGAAACTTGGTTATCCGATGCCCGACTAATACTCAACCCAAAATGCATGCACTCAGGTCACTCCACAATAAGTACAAATATGACACTGTCATTGTCCATGTTGGTGTGAATGACCTGAGATGTACCTCCCTGGACTACATGAAAAGAGACATGGAGGAGCTCTCCGATCTTGTATCCCAGGCAGGTATGACCCTAACCCTGAGTAGCATCCTGCCATCACCCAGAATGATACCACAGTACAAGGACAAAATGATTGACTTCAACAATTGGCTAAGCTTCTGGTGTCATTCTAAGGGGATCCAGTATTTGTCTGCCTGGGACGACATGATCGACAGTCCACGACGCTTGGCCAGAGATGGCCTGCACCTGTCGCCCTTAGGATTCCGGATACTGGCTAAGGCTCTTGCCACCCCTATAGTGCCTTTTATAGGCAAGGTTCAAATGACATTCACCACAGTAACAGGTACAAGCAAGCAAAATATGAGGGTAATGCTACTCAATGCTAGAAGTCTAAACCTCAAAATGCTCTCACTTGAGGCACTCCTTAAAATGGAGAACATTGACATATGTGCAGTGACAGAGACCTGGTTCAAAGCTCCAGAGAGCACCCCTGCATTTTACCAGGCTTCAATTCATACCACACCTTTCGGCCACCTAACCCAGAAAGAAGCACTAAAGGTGGAGGCGTGTCCATATTCATTAAGGATATCCACACCTCCAGGCAAGTTGCACAGCATAATGCATCCGAGATTATCCAAGTGCAACTAACTCTGGGCAAGACCACAATCCAAATTGTAGCTTGCTACAGACCCCCCACCATGCCCCAGGATTCACACTCCTCATTTCTTGATACACTAGAAAGTATTAGGGTACAACCCAACACCCTAATAATGGGCGATTACAACTACCCCACCATTAACTGGGAAAACTACTCATGTACCAACTGTTTTGCTCAACGTTTTCTAGAATTCATAAATTCCAATGCCTTGGATCAACTTATTCACATCCCCACCAGGGGCAGCAATATCCTAGACCTGGTCATTACCAACATGGGAAACCGGTGTTCCACACCAGAGGTCAATTCCTCGTTGGTCAGATTCGACCACAAGTTAATCAGCCTAGACATCCACATCCCACCCCCAGCCCCATTTAGGGAAACCATCGTAAAAAACTTCTCAAAAGCCAACTTCACACTTCTTAAGACAGAAGTGGCAAACTTCATGACACCCATGCAGACGGACAATAGAGGTATGACTGCCAAATCCTACACAAATGCACTTTATAAGCACTTACACGAGTGCATGGATCATGCTATCCCTAATAGAACCAAGATGTTATCCTCCAAAAAAAGGAAGCCAATCTGGTGGTCCTTTGCCATAAACAAACTCTGCAACAGAAGAAAGAAACTGTTGCAAAAAAAGAGTAAAATCCCATGACTGGAGGAACTCCCTGGTCAACCTCAGTAAGAAGCTGAGATCCCTCATAAAATCCTGCAAAGCCAGTTACGAAAACAAAATTGCCACCGACTTTAAAGACAACCACAAAGCATTCTATAGCTATGTCAAGAATCTAAATGGGAACACTCAGATCTGCTCTGAGTTACAGCATAATGGCACTAAATATACAGAACCAACTGATATTGCCAACATCCTAGCAGATAGGTTCAGTGCTAACTTTACCCCCTCTCACCCCCTAGAGGGCCCATCTCTATACCGGAAGAATGCAAAGTTCCTATAATCATGGCTGCACAGGTAAAAAACACACTCTCCAAAGCCAAGAACACAGCATCCATGGGACCTGACAATATCCCAGGCTACGTTCTACATGAACTACAGAATGAACTGGCACCCTAACTAAGTACCATGTTCAATCATAGCCTCACCTCAGGCTTTGTACCCACTGAATGGCGCACCACAACAGTTATCCCACTCCACAAAGGGGGAGCCACGATGGACCCCGGGAACTACCGCACTATTAGCCTGACGAGCCTGGTCTGCAAGGCCATGGAACGTATCATCGTGGAACTCATAAACAAAGACATTGGTAATCTCCAAACTCTGGACCCTACTCAGTTTGGATTTGTAAAAGGCAGATCATGTCTCCTAAACCTGATTGACTTCTTTGAAGCAGTCACCAAAGCCATAGATGAGGGTAAAATGGTTCACACAACTTATCTAGATCTCGCCAAGGCTTTTGACACCATCCCTTACTCTGGAAATATAGATAAGCTCACTAAACTAGGTTTAAATCCCTATGTCACAAGATGGGTTGCCAACTGGCTCACAGACAGAACCCACACTGTGAAAGTAGCGGATTCCAAATCCGACATCTAACCAGTGACAAGTGGAGTACCACAGGGTTCAGTCCTGGGTCCTCTCCTGTTTGGTATCTACTTCTCTGAAGTGCAGGCCAACACAGAAGGCCTTTGGCTGACAAAGTTTTCAGATGACTGCAAACTAGGAGCCATAATCGAAACTCCTAATGATGTGGACAAACTACAAAAGTGCCTCACTGAGACAGATACCTGGTGTCAAAGCCATGGCCTGAAGCTCAATGCCAAAAAAGTGTATTGTCATCCCTTTGGTAAAAACTCAGTACCCATGAACTACGACATAGCTTGTAGTCTACTTAATGCTGAAAATGTGATGAGACCTTGGGACACAGGTGGACAGTAGTCTCTCCTTTGATAATCACATCACCCAGTGGTCAGGAAATCCTTCTACGTGGCTCATCTCATCACAAAAGGATTCTCATCCAGAAAAAAAAAGGTCATTGTTCCCCTCTACTCATCACTCATTAGACCCATTATAGAGTACAACGCCCCTTTTGGTATGTACCTCACAAGACATCTACAACAACTGGAAAGACCACAGAAATACCTCACAAAGAGGATTACTGGCCTCAAATAGATGCCCTATGCAGACCGTCTCAGAAAACTACAGCTTTACTCCGTCGCATATCACCTACACAGGGGCGATCTCTGCCTAACATACAAAGCTATGTCAAACCCAGAGCTGTTGGACATGCTCCACTTAAAGAAATCCCAATCCCTCCGAGCTACATGCTCTAGGTACCTTATCCTTGTCACCACAATAAACAGAACATGCTGGAGGGATAAATTCCTGTCCCAGAGACTTCCCATACTCTGGAACAGACTACCTATCTATGTCAAACAGAGCTCCTCATTAGCACTCTTCAAGAAAAATCTTGATGATTGGATGGGAAATGGGAAATTCATCCCGGGGATCACTTCTGTGGCTCTGCTCGACAGGGGCACAGGAAAATAATTGTCTTGGGTGGCAAAAGTCAGGGTACATTTTTTGGCTAGGCTTGAATGGGTCCTAGAGCCGATAGCCTAGTACCTACCTATGAACCTATTACTAATCTTCCAACCCACCAAACTTACCCTAGACAGCTCTCACTTTAACATCACAGCAAAAGACAACACCACCATCCATTCTACAGAACACACCAAATTACTAGGAGTAGAAATAGACAATAAACTGAACTTTGACATTCATATTTCCATGACCATTAAAAAAGTGCACAAAAAACTAGGAGCATTATATAGAAATCGGCAACTACTTACCAAAGCAGCTAAAATTTCGGTAGCAAATTCTCATCTTATCTCTACCCTACTCTACGCCTCTCCAATATTTACTAACCTTAGACAATGTGATCTAAATAAGCTCGAAACCTGCTACAACAAAATTGCCAAATTCGCCACAGGGGCTTCCTACCATACTCACCACTGTCTCTCACTAGCAGAACTGTGCTGGCTAGAGCTCCCCACCTCCTTCAATGGTACCAAATCACACTTGCCCACAAACTAATAAACCAACCACTAAAAGTCCCATCCCTCCAGAATCTACTCCAACCCTACATAACCACGAGATCACTCAGATCCAGCCACAAAAACCTCCTACATGTCACAAGAGCCATTAACTCTGCTGGAGAAGCATTATTCTCCTGCACTATAGCCAAACTCTGGAACTCCCTCCCATCCTCAATTACCTCTGTAACTTCTTGCACCCACTTTAAATCCTTACTAAAATCACACTTCAAAACTTGCCAGATATGCCCTTGCAACTCCCCCTCTAATACCATCCACTCCCCCCCACCCACTACCTCTCCCAGCCCCCTATCAACAACCGACTCTTAGCAAGCTTGGCTACTCATGTTCCCAGTTACCTACCACATAATATTAACTTCTTGCAGCAACAACTGCTAATGGCTGTTATGTACCTCAAAAACATATTGTATCAATTGTTGACTGATGAATCTCCACTACATTTGTAACCATGTTTAGTATATGTCACCATATTTTAAAATTGTACTATGTTCTACAGCTGTTTTACATCTGTTTTCTTCTTGTCTTGCGTCCTTAACTGGACTAATGTCTACATTTAAATGCTATGTTTTTTAACTGTATAATGCAAATAATACTTAATGTGGAGCATTTCTCCCCGGGCCTCCGCTGAAAACGGACCTGTGTCCTGTTGGACTCTCCCGGTCAACAAATGTAAATAAATAAATAAATAATGCCTGATAAATGCAGCTTACCTGCTATCACAGAATTAGCATACCCAGATAACCATGAAAAAAGAAAGCAAGAAAGAACAACACAAGGAATGTGAATTTTACAGATTGTAGCCAAAGCAGCGTTACAGACTGCAAAAAATATCAGTACAAATTAGTTCCAAAGTATATCTGTTGTGTCTTTTTATAGTTACCAGCACTAAAACAATATTCAAAAAACACACCACCATCTCTGTGTCCAAAGGAAATGCTGCTAATTAAATTTTGAAATAATAACACAAAAAGTACAGTGTACACCAATGTTTATTCTCAGTGGCTGCTGACAAAAGATTGGTAAAGATGTCAATCAAATCCAAATACGATAGTTTAAAGCTAGTAAATGATGCCCTAGTGATGACCAATAAGAAAGATAAAAACCAAAGCACACTATGTTCCATGATTAAGTAGGGACACAACAGCCCTACTAAAAACCAGAGACAAAGCCTGCAAGCAATGGAAACAAGAAAACTCCAATCATACCAAGCAAAAGTATAAACAACTTAGGAATCTAGCCAAAAAACAGACCAAACTAGACAAACAAAACTACTTCCTAGGTCTCCAAAACAAATACTCAAAAAATCCCCCAAAATTTTGGCATAGTATCAACTCCCTACTAAAACCTGGAACAACTGCTATCCCCACCCCCACCTCCCCATATACTAACAGCAAAAATATAGCTTCCCAGCTTAATTGACATTTCATAAGCTCAATCCAAACTCTGTCCAACCAACTAACAAACGCTAGTACTTCACCAGCCTCAACTGCTGGGAACACTCCTAGCAACTCTACCAACCAACCATCCTTATCTCTCTCACTTGTCCCTACAACTAAAATTAGAAACCTCCTCCTCAAACTAAAACCTACCACACTAGCAGCAGACGGTATACCTGCTAACTTCCTAAAAATAGCAGCTGACTCCCTATCATACCCAGTATCGATCCTAATAAACTAGGTCCATTCAGGAAGCTTATGTGCCACAACTATGGAAAATATCCTACATTATACCTCTTCACAAAGGTGGCAAATCTTATGACTTTTCCAACTATTGGCCTATGGCTATTCTATCCCCCTTATCTACGCTCCTAGAGAAATGCACACACTCACAAGTCATGCAATTCCTGAAAACAATTTTCTCTCCTCCATGCAACACGGATTCTGCCCTCACCATAGTAGAACTTCTGCTCTTCTCTCCTTCACCAATCTGGTTAATCATCATAGAAACAACTACAACTATGTATCTGCTACTTTTTTAGACCTCTCTAAAGCTTCCAACATGGTCTCATACCCTAAACTACTGGACACCCTTCATTCTTATCCTGTACTTCCTCTACCATCTCCTGGTTCAATAGCTACCTATCAGACAACAATCTCTACAATGGCACAATCCTCTCACTAACTCTATAGGAGTACTACAAGGCTCAATATTAGGCCCACTACTTTTCTCTATCTTTACAAACAATCTATACACCTCCTCCAAGCAAGCCTCACTAATTCAGTATGCAGATGATTCCACTCTCATCTGTGCAGCCTCATCTGTCAACACCCTACAACAACTAGCCCAAGAATCATTATCTGCTATTGAAACTTGGATCACTGACATCCAACTTATTCTTAACCCCAGCAAAACCAAACTTCTCCTGTTCACCCCTAATAAAACAAAATCTACCCCCTCTACTTTCTCTATCTCATATAGGAATGGCACTATCATCTCTCCATCCACCCACACAAAACGTCTAGTAGTTGAAATAGACAAAAACTTATCATTCAATCTACACATAGCACAAACCATTCAGAAAGTTCACAAAAAATGGGAACCCTTTATAGGCACAAAAACTATCTCACAGCAAAAGCAAGAATCGCCCTAGCTCAAACTCACCTCTTATCAACACTTACTTATGCTCAACCAATCCTAACCCATGCTAGAAAATCGGATCTAGACAAGTTAGAGTAATGCTATAACAAAATTGCCAAATTTGCCAACAATTCCCCCTTTAGAACTCACCACTGCCAAGTACTAAAAGAAATTCAATGGCTTGAATTTCCTAACTTACTAGCTTACCAACAACTCACCTGCACCTTTAACATCAGAAACTACCCAGAAAAAACTCCAGCCCTCAAGCAGCTATTAACCTACCACTCTTCCAGTCGCCCTCTCTGCTCATCCAATAAACCTCTCCTCAGTGTTACTACTGCTAACAACACTGCAGGTAAAGCCCTATATTCCCACATCATAGCCAAAAAATGGAACAATCTCCCCACTAATATAACCTCCACAACAAACATAAACTTCAAAAAATTAATCAAATCTCAGGACAACTTTATCTGCCCATGTATCACTTGACAATCTCTATACCTTCTCTTCTCCTCCAAACTCCAGTCTAGAATTCACACTATTCTACTCACACAGAAATACATACTCTTAGAATAAGCCACATTGGTCTTTGTACTTTTATCAGTGTACACTTACTAGAAATGTAAACTCTCTATACTACCTTTGTAAATATTAATCTAACTGTATTTCAGTCCTGCAATGTCTGTTAACTATTGTGAACAAATTATTCAATATCTCTGCTTCATTCTGTATATTTTTCATTGTATTAACGTCTTACTATATCTTAGTTGTGAAGCTTTTCTCCCTGGGCATCCACTGAAAATGGGCCTGGTCCAGCTGGATTTTCCCAGTAAACAAATGTAAAATAAATAAAAATAAATAGTATGTTCTGGACTGGAATGATGATGCTCAGGATGGCAAAGGAAGATTAAAATTATTTTGTGTTGGATGAAGGAATTATTAAATCCTTAACTTAATGCTATTTTCAGATTTCCTCTTCGGAAGAATAAAGAAAAGAATCATACAGAAATGTATAAATAACATAGTGAACATTTCCCAAGCAATGACAATTACACTTATGTGTACACCCTAAAAAAGATATGAAAAAGGGAATAAATTAAGTGAAAAAGCTTTGTGAGCCACCCCATACAAAGTAATCCACATGGAAAGCAAACACTCCAGTGGCATTACTGTTCCCTTCTAGCTAACAATACAACAGAGTTCACGTGTCAGATTTTCCTTCCTAATTTACAAATTAAGATTTTATTCTGCTATACCAAGTAAAGTGATGAGTCTTCTGACCATAAACAAACTTTTTAAGTTTCCTCAATAGCCCCTCATGTCCTGCCTCAGTAACAGGACTGATATAAATAGCCGTAAACATCACATACCCTGCAAAAACTCAGACAAGGTTCATGGAATGGACTTTCCACTGTTTTGATAAGTTATGGTAACAGGGAGACAAACATATTCTGATGCACACACACCACTTTAACTGTTTTGCTTCAGAATTCTGGACAAAACTAAAAGTAATCAGTAGCACTTTTTAAGATATTACTTCAATTCACTTTAAAAGTAAATGGAACAACTGGTTTTGCAGGAACACGTATTTTCAGAACAATAAATATGAAACTCAATGTCCAGTATTATTGACAATCCCATTTGCCAAAAAATTAAAAATTGTATAATAGACAGGTCAGAAATAACATGCAAAATCAAAAACATTCTGCAAAATAAGGGTCATTTAAGAGGAATGGTCACACATACTGGTCTATCTTTCTGACGTTCTTTTCTGCAAAATTCTTCAAACCCTCTAACCAAGATATGCTTTTGGTGTTATTTTTTGGTGTCTACTTGAGTTTGCACACCCACCTAGTAGAGATGCATTTTTGGCCAACATTTTTAACTTCTTTCTCATTACTTTTCTAGTTTTGTAACTCATTCAATTTTGCTGACCTAAATGATATGTCCTCAGCCAGAAAATGGACCTGTGTCCAGTCGGACTTTCCTGGTCATCAAATGTAAAATTAAAAAATAAATAAATAAATAAAATATTCCTGCTGCATGTTGTACCCCCTTTTTTCTGTCAACAAATGTTACAGTTTGACCTTTTTGGGGAATGAGACTAGTATTACATCACTGCAGCAATTTGAACTAATTCACTGCATCAGTTCTAAATTCTTACTTTCCCACTTCAGAAATCTCCACCTTGTCTTTAATTTCATTTTCTTTGTTCTATGGTGTAATTTCCAACAAATCTGTCACCTTAACACTTGTCCTCTGTTCCATCTTGACTTTACAAAGCATGGAATAATGCACATGTCCATAAATACTGCCATGCTTAACAAATATCACAACTACTTTCTAGCCAGTGATGACTCTGGGTCGTCTGTGTCAGCCCTTTGTAGTATACTCCATCTCTCACTTTAGACCTTTTGTTTGTTTGTAGTATGAAGTTGTTTCCCTAGTGCTCACTAAATTATGTCCAAACATTCAGTCTCTGCAGTCTGTTTAAAATGGTAACCACTTAAAATGCTGGGACCCGCTAGAGTGAGTCCCAAAATGCAGAGACTGAATGGCCGAAAGAATAGACTTAGTAAGTCTGAGATGCCATTTCTCAGAATATTCTCTTTCCTCTGAGGTAAGGCGATCTCTGAGTTGGAACATATGTTTGAGAGTGTAGGGGGCTTGCAGGGAGCTTATCAATCACAACAGAAGTAAGATTTGCGTTCTGATATAACAACAAACTGATATGGGCGGTATACATAGGCTTTCTGCATGGTATTTTGTTTTTGTCATCAGACTTCAATATAATGCTATTTCCCAGTCACATCCACCACTTGCTTTTGATTTTAACATAACCTCTGTTAATATCCGGTTGTGTCTTTCTATAAGCTCGAAGGGCTACACACACATGCAGTTGTGGTCATAGATTAATACTGAAGTTATGGGCCGTATTTCTAATTATATAATTACTTAACACTTGTTTGCTTATCTAGCAATGAATGAATATTAATTCTTTACAACTTCTAACACTCTCTTCATATACCTGAAGGTACCTAGGAACTAGGTTCAGATTCATGCAATTCTACAACTCTCTCATTATACTCACTGTCCAGAGGCATGCAAAACACAGACCTAGGCTTAAGGAAGCTATACTTATGGCAAACTTCACAGCTGTCAAAAATCTCTTCTAAGGCAGAAAACGTTCACAGGATCATAGGAGATTATAGGGTCCTTTTTCCTGAATTACACAGCAATTTAAATAATCTATCCACAAAAGCATGTCCAAATTAGTGTCAGTGGCATAACAGGTAGCACACTCGCCTTTGCTGCAGAATTAATGTGGAGAAGTTTTTGCCAGAATTCCTAGTGGTACCTCGTCAAATACCAATGGCAAGTCAATCAGGTTTAACATTTATGAAGAAAAGCAATGATGACATTAACTGTATATTTGTACACTGGTGTTCTTTGATATGTGCTTAAGATGGTTAACAAGTTTTGAGGCCATTTCCTATGAAGGTTGGAAGGTACCATGTTGACCAACTGTGTGATAAAGGATAAATGGATGAAAGTATGCATTTCTTAAATGTGTTGAGCTCAGAGTTTTGCTGCTGTAACAAGTTGCAGCAAACTCAGAGTTGATAACAGTTACTTTGAGACTGCAGGGAATAAAACTCCTTACATTTTGGTGCAGCAGACTTGCCGACTCTTCAAAAACATCTGTTAACTGTTAAATGAAACTTGTTTTGAATAATCAGTTTCATCACAGGCAGACTTTGACTAGATGATTTTACAAAACAATATCTAGGAGTGACTTGCCAAAAAAAGGCGGTAGTGCTTAACCAGCTTTAACGGTCTGTTTTTCTGTCTCGTTGCTGCTGTTTTACATAGAAAATCTGACTCCAATTATTAGGTGATCTGATAACTAATTTATCCATCCTTTTTTTAAATTAATCACTTCTCATAATATGCATGTTGCCTTGTTCCATCCAGCTCAACAGATGGGTTATTGTATCCATTCCTATTTGACATTGGCACCTTTTTCAAAAGCTTAGATCCAGGGCTCTGGCTTCTCTCCTACCCATAATTCCCTCCTCTCCCAAGAATGACTCACATTGTGTTTGCCTTGTACCTAGTACTTCTCCTGATGGGCACAAAACAGACTGAATAACCTATGAAATAACGCATGGCTAAGGAAGAGGTCCTGGTTGAACATAAGACAAGGCTCTGGTCAGGTCCAATCGATTGGTCAGAAAAGAATGTTGAGCAGGACAGAACAAGATAATGCACATCTAGCATTATGGTAAATACATAACTTTGATATCCGCTGTTGTCTTTTCCATCTGACTGAATAGATTCACCAACTACCAGAGAAACCCTAGAGGCCTCACAGAAGGATATTTCAAAGTACGGTAGAGCCAAATGATGCATGGGATCTGGACTATATATCTAGTTTCTAATGGGACACAAAAGTCTGAAACTTTGACCAAGTAACCGCAGCACAGATTACTCTAGCGAAGTAAACTGTGGAGGAAGCCACCACTCTAGTTGAATGAGCCATGGGCTTGTGTGGTAATGCTTATCCCATTTCCTTATAAACAAATATAATGCAGACAGACCTGGATAAAGTCACTTTAGAAACTATATGACCCAATTTTGCTTTTGAAAAGGAGAGAAAAAGATGGTCTGTTTTCCTAATGTCTTTGGAGCGATGTAAGTAAAATCTCATTTGACTATGAACATCCATGAAATGTAAAGCATATTCCCCTTTGTTTGAAAAATTTGGGAAGAAAACTGCTAGATTAATTATCTGATTAAGATTTGGTTCAGAGGCCACTTTAGGATAAAAATGAGGATTTGTCCACAGTGAAACCCTATCCTTATGAAATATTAGGTGAGGAGGCCTGCAGGACAATGCTTATAACTGTGTGACCCTCCTAGCTGAGGTAAGCATTACTAAAAAAATTGTTTTCCAAGAAAGAGATTTTAATTCTGCTGAAGATGCTGTCTCAAAGGGGAATCTAGTCAGCGATTTGTGCATCACAGTAACACCCCATGGAGGAACTAGATCTCTGACTGGGGGGTCTGAAAAGAAAGGTTCCTCTCAAAAATGCCTTGGAGATTTTCAAAGCAGTAATATAGGTTTACATTTTTCCAACATGAGATTTGGATCTGGCTGCTAATTTTACTTTTATGGTTGAGAAGCTACCACCGTGTTTAAACAAGCTCACAAAAAAGTCTAAAATAGAAAGTAATGATGCAGAAAAAGGGATTCACACCCTTAGAGAAAGCTCAGAAGCAAATCTATTCCATTTGCTAATGTGAACCTTCCTAGTACTAGGTTTTTGTAATGAAGATATACAAATGAAATAGAAAGCTCGGTGTCTGTGGCCATCACTGGAACTGTAGAAACCTTGCAGTCAACTTCAGGGCTTTTAAGTCTTTGGGAGGCTGACGGGATGGGCGTAACAGAAGGTTTGGACATGGATCCAGTACCCAAAGAGGGTGATTCAGCTAAAGCCAGATAAAAGGGAACCATACCCGCCAGGGCCAAAAGGGCAAAATGAGAATCACCATTGTGTTGCACCTCATGGCTGGTATCAATAAATTTGGTTTTAAATGAAAAGGGAGGAAATGTGCACAGGAGACCTGGAGATCAATTGCTGACTATAGCAATGGCTGTCCCTCTGGGGGAATCAGGGCAAAGTAGCTGCTGCACTTGTTGTTCAGGTGGCAGACAAAAAGATCATTGCAAGGCTGACCAGTGACTGAAAATCATCATTTCCACTGACTGACTGAGGGACCACTCATGAGGCAGAATAAGATACCTGCTCAGTTTGCCCTCCAGAACATTGAAGGCCCCCAGGATGTGCACTGCCATCAAAAAGCATTGAGAAGACATTGCCCACTGCCACACTGACATGACTTCTAGACATAACAGGTATGAACAGGTTCCCTCTTGCTTGCTAATATACCAGACCATTGCCATGTTGTCTTTCTGTATGGATATCATACCCTTGAGGAGAGAATCCTGAAATGTCTGCAACACTAGGACTGTCTTCATCTCCAAGGCACTAATGTGAAGCCTGGCCTTTTTCATCGATCATGTGCGATGTGTCCAATAAATGAAAAGTTTCAAAAGCAGCAACTTTGATCAAAGTTGCTGCTTTTGAAACTTTTCATTTATTGGACACATCGCAGTTGTGGGTTTATCGGACTCTGGTTTGGCTCTTCCTTTGTACTTTTTGTCTTTCTACAGTCTGTTTGGCGTTTTTTGTTCATCGATCATGTGCCTTAAACCATCTTCCCTTCATAATGCCCCCCACCCCTACCCCCACCCAAGAAGAGAGGCATCTGTGGTCATACTGGCTGTCAGGGATGGGAGAATGAAAGGTTGACCCCATGTGACTATTGGTGAGGTCAAGCATTAACAAATATGATTCCTGCAAACTGATGTGTGATACACTGGGAACAGAGAGATTAATTCATAGGTAGGTACTAAGCTATCGGCCCAAGGGCCTAAGTAAGCCTAGCCAACAAGGTTCCCTGGCTTATGCCACCCACTGACCACTGTATGGATAGCATCTACTGTAGAACCCTCATGTAAAATCTCGCCAGCGATACTAATGTGATAGATGCAGCCACCAATCCCAGCAAATGTAGGATAAGTCCTGCTGGAGGATTTGGATGAAACAGTACCTTGTGAGCTATATGACATATGGATAGGACACTCTTTTCTGGAAGCCTGGCAATTTCTAATATTGAATCCAGGTGGCACCCTATGAACTCTGTTGTCTGGGATGGTGTCAACGGCTTTTTGCTAGACTGATCATTACTCACAAGTAAGGACCTAACTGGAGCAAGAAATGCTTGCACTGGATAAGTAGATCCCTGGTGGATGCAGTGAGGAGCCAGCTTTCTAAGTAAGGGAACACCTGGAACCCTTGCAGCCTTAGATATGATGCAGTGACTGCCAAGTAATTAGTAAACACCCTAGAGGCTGTGGTGAGGCCAAAGGGCAACCCCCTGAACTGAAAATGACTGGCTCCCAAATGGAAATGGATATCTTCTGGACTACCTCACTACCTTGATACGGCAGTAGGCGTCCTGGAGATCTATCAAGCATACCCATTCATCTTTCCATATAAAAGGAAGAGTGGACTGTGGTGTGACCACTAGGAACTTTGTCTGTTTCACAAATTGGTTGAGGAGGCCTGGGTCCAGAATGGGACTGAGGTCCCTGTTTTTTTCTGGAATCAAAAAGAACTTTGAATAGACTCCATGTCCTGGCTGGTCTGGTGGGACTTCCTGGATGACTTGTTTTTCTAGCAGCTTTGTTACTTCTGCTGTCAATTTCCTCTGACTGGGTGGAACAACAGGGATTCTCTTTTCCTTTTTACAGCGGTTTCTTTAATGAAATACCTTTTATCGTATGATTCATGGGTCTCAGACTTCTATGTTGTCACTTTATCTTATTACAAACTGTTCCAAGGATGAGAAGAATTTGAACTAACTGTAGGCCACAATGGTTTGATCATCATCACTGTTGCCCATTCTGGAGTATCTTGTATTACTGCTGGTGTGCAGCTTTAGTAGAAGATGTTAACTAACAGCATTTGTATGCTGTTTGTTGTAAAGACCCACACTCAGATCATGGCCCAGAAGATAAGTAATCAGCTGCTTCTTTTGATAGACACTTTAATACACAGCTCTTTTAGCATTTTTTTATTTTTGGCAGACTGCTTCACAAATGTATGTTTTAATTTTAAAACTGTATTATTCATTGTTCTGTGATTCAATCATCTTTATTCATAGACCATAATTCTGGCACCCAGTCTCCTCTGTCCACAGTGGCTTCCCACTGATAATTCTGATTACATTCATAGATATTTTGTTTGCATTCTTCTCCTCCTCTCCTTCTTTCAGTCTGACAGACGAACCAATACCCCCATCATTCGCAGGGTTTATGGGTACTCCAATCAACCCACGGTCCAATGCCTGAATTCCAGCCAAGGCCAGCTCAGACTGTAAGAATCCTAAGGATGTTCTGGGAGATCATTGCTGTCCCTCTTCAAGCAAGTGGGGTGGGTCTTACTGTATGACCTACCCTTACTCTTTTCTTTTCCTTTGTGAATCCGGTAGTTGCATCTGAGGGGTAGCCATGCAATGGAGATGGCAGGCATATCATCCTGCCTTCGCAGAATCTCAGCCATGTCTCCATCTTTTCCCCCATTTGGACCACAACTCCCAGCATTATGTCCACCACCACCAACCTCCACCAGTGATCATCGCAGGAGATGCCCAAAGGACCACCTTCTCTCCCAGAGAAGGTAAAGCCCACCCCTCCCTGCAGCCACTAACTGAGGCCAAGTCAGTTGGGCATTAGTCATGACTTTTATCACTCTACACCACTGGAGTGCTGGAGGCTCATAGGCAGTTACTATGCATGAAATCTGGAAGGCCGCTGAGTAGCCCAACCCAGTTTCCCAGTTGACCTAAAGCAATGTCTGGTTAAGTGACTTGCTCAATTTAACACAATCTTGTAGATGACTAATCTTTCTTTTGTGAAAAAGATTATCAGTAAGACTGTCTGCAATCCAACAGAGGACAGAGTTCACCAACCATACCAGTCTAGTTTGTGAACTAGGCACAGCACTGAAACAGCCGTACATGGTCATGAGTGATCACCTACTAGTGAGAAATAATCTTTTTTCTACATCTGATAGCGAGGACCACATAATTTATTTATTATGCATTTTTTATTTGCTTTTTATCCAGAAAGTCTAGCTGGGACAAGCAAGACCCTTTTTCAGTAGAGGCCTGTGGAGAAAATTATTTTTAAGAAACCATAAAAGCAAATTTAGAATATAATGGCATAATAAAAAAACTCCACATGAGAAAAGTCTATGTACAATACATTTCTGAAAAAAAGATTTACTGAAAACATACTTAAGAGGATTAAAATGAAAACATACCTATTAAATTTTGTATACATTGAAAATTGATTTGATTACTGGGCACTGGAAGAGTTTGTAATAAGGAGAACGACTGGGTTGATTTTCATGTAAGATGTTACACAGGAGTAAAGTACAGTGCTGCAGATGCAGGTCTTACTGCAACACTGAGAATGGTTATAGCAGTAGAGAGAGCCAAAAATAAATGAAATTAAAATGTGGGATATGCTGATTTCAGAGACAGCAGTAGAGAGACAGGAACTGGAAATATTTGTGAAAGAGAGAAAGAATGAAGTAATCTCTTTTGAGCATTTGAGTATTAAAGTCTTTGTCGATGACCAGCTGGAAGATAAACACTGGGTAATGGATCTAGCATGATCCTAAAAGGTAATCTGTCAGTTTGCTGGCAGACCCTATTGGCAAAGGTAATATGCAGGGTAAGGGTAAGAGAAGAGTTTTTTAAGGTGTGACAAAAGCTATGGTGGGTGGGACTGATTTGGAGGGAGGTTTTTATTAGCTGTTGGGGCAGGTGGAGCTGGACAAGGTACGTAGCTGCAGCTCATGAAATTGGGTAGTGTTAATTTTAGTGCATATTTTAAATTACTGTGCTTTTCTAGAATCCTGCTCAGTCACTTACAGACTTGGTGTGGGACTTCAGGTCCTGCTCTGCACTGGTTTGCCATCTACCTTTTTGGTTATACTTCACTGAGTGGTGACAGAAAGTACATTACCATCAGGGTTCAGAAATGATGAGAAAATATGGCTTTTCCTCTTTTTTGATCACCCTTGACCAATTACTATACTGTAGGCCTACTATTTTTAATGACAAACATAACTACATTTTAACTTAAGCATTATACTACCTATTTTTTTTTCCTTCTGGCCTTGTCTCTTCCATAAATCATTCTTGCCTCTTAATCTCCTTTCATCAACCTGCCCATATACACTCTGATTTCAATGAGATAGGATGCACTAAAACCTCATTCACTATTTCCAGAGGACTGTACCTCATCTTACTCCCCCTTATTAACATCATCAAAAGCTCACTTTACCTTAGTAAAATTCAATTCACTAAGAAATCGGACAGTTATATACCCTTACAAATATGCTGTCACCTGCTGCTGGGAATTACTGGACAGTTTCATTCTTTCTCATCAGATACATTTAAGGGAATAGAAAAGTTTACATTTCAATGATTTTCTGACTGCCAACTCTAGGCATGAACATCCTTGCAAGGAGCAATATGGTTTTTGCAGATCATATAAGCACTTCCACTTCCCTGTTTGTATTTTGCTCCTCTGTCCTTGCCTGTCCAGTGATAAGGGAAAGGTGAATGATTGGTAGAGTCATACAGTAGATGGATACTAGTCCAACTGCTCTTGCAGGCCATTTTAATCCTAGATGATTACATTAGTTAAAACAGCCCATACCTAGTTGCATAGTCTATATTCATTTATATACCACCCATAGGACTTTAGTTCTTGGTTAGATAATGATTATTTCTAGGGAATACCATTGAGTATTTATAGGTACCATATTGTAGTCACAGCATTTAGTTACTGCCTTTGTCCATCAGTAGTACAGAAGGCAGTCTGGTTGTAAATTTCCTCATTCCCAAGCAGAGATCCATATAATGCTTGAGTAGTGACAGGGATGAATTTTGTTTCACATGGAGGGGGAATCTGTTCCAGAGTAGAGTTGACCTCTTAGAGATGTACCTATCTCTCTAAACTATTCTATTTAAGTTACAGAAGAGGTTCAGGTCACTGAAAAGAGTATTTCTGATACCATTTCCCTTGCAGATATGCAGTGGGTCCATCACTACCGGGTCAGAGGATGCCTTACAGGCCAGACACAGGGCCCTTCTCAGCAGCCTGTAGGTTACCAGAGACCATGACAGTGCTTTGAGTTGGTCTGTGTAGGACTTACATTTTAGACTCTCCATTCTCTTTGTAAGGATGTTCGAATTGCTGCTTATGCCTGGCCAGATACATGCCAAAGGGGATGTAGTACTCACTGATTACTTTGCTCTCATCAGGCCAAAAGGGGACAATGACATGCATGGGCCTTGGAGGTTAAACATCTGCTTATAAGGTGTGCAGCACAGAAAGAATTTCTTACCACTATGGACATATGTTGGCCAATTGTTAAATTACTGTAGACATATGTTCCTAAATCCCAAACAATAGGGTTGACTGTTGAGAGTGTATTGTCAATAATGTAATTTGCCAGGGTGGTGGGTTTCCCAAAGGATACAATAATGCACGTTTTGGAATTTAATTTTAGTCCATGGCTCTGTCCAAATGTTATTTGTTTAGGACACACCTTCCTGTAAAATGGCTGAGTCATTTGGGGATTCAATGACTGTTTTTATCTTGCAGTTTCACAAACTTTGTCAACCAGAGGCCCTTGGTGTTTGCCTTTAATTCAGGGAAGTAGATCCCAAATAGGAGAGGTTCCAGTAAAGAATCCTGTGGGACTCCACTGATGACTGGCCTTTTTGTGGAGGTAGCTACCCTGTCTTGATCTCGAGTCCTATGTGTCAACCGGCTGCCAATTCAGTGGATGCCAGGGTGACATAGAGGTTTACTCACAATTGGGGAAGCTTTTCCACTATTTCTGAGTGGGGTATTGTGTCACACGTTTTGGACAGCTCTAAGAAGGTGGTATGAACTCTACTGCCTTCATCCATTGGTTTGGTGACCTTTTTGAAGAAACCTACTAGTCTGAGTAAGCAAGATCTATTTTTCATGAACTCAAAATGGGATGGGTCCATTGACTGGAGGTTCCCTGTGTCCTTTTGAGTCTTTACATGGCCTTAAAAATTAGGTTGGTCAGACTTATGGGTCAGCAATCAACTGGGTCAGTGGATGGCCCTCTCTTGTGCAGGGGTATGACAGCTGCTGTCCTCCATTTGCTTGGTAGAAATCCTGTGTAGAGGCTGAGGTTGAACAGCATTTTTAGGGGTGCAGATAAATCCTGCTTCATGCTAGTTAGAATACATCCTGAAATATTATCTGGACTCACTGATGCAGTATTCATGGTCTTTGACAGCGCATTCAGGACTTGGTTCTGTGGAAAGATGGGAGGGTATCAGTTTCTTGAATATCTTGTAAGGTAATAGGGGGCAAAAGAAGGGCGAAGCTGGAGCTGAATTCATCAGCTAGTAAGTTTACTATGGCTTCAGCTTTGATGTAGGTGGTGTGGTTCAAAATCAGCTCAGTGCATTGCTGTGTAGAGACTTAAGGTTGGATTATAATTGTCCTTAACACAGATGGCTATCTTTGTCTCAAATCTGACTTTGGATATTTTAATGAAACTTCTGAGTTGTTTATTTTTTTAACAGTTTTAAGGTTTGACTTGACAACTGTATACAATATGCAAGGGGTGGAACAGGACTCACCCATATTGATAAGCCTAAGGACAATAATGTTTTAGCCCCTAGTGGGTATTTTCACTAATTATTTCAGAGCATTTGCATTAACAAAGTGCAGTAATCTTTGTGCCTATGCACTAGTGGTGCTAGCAGTACCCAATCTGTGCAGTAGTGGTGGTGGTGTAGGCTCCCAGACTTTCCTGGTCTACTAAAGCCATTTGATATTGTCATTGTTACGGATTACTATCACATACATCTCCCAGGATATCATTTCCTGATTTCCACAATATATGACAGGTAAAACCCTTAAGGAATGTAAGCAACATAATGTCCTCTAGCTTTCAAGTGGATCCCAGCAGTCATTCCTTGGTCCACTATCTTTGATTATATTTCATAACCTGTTTTTCATTTATTGCAAACAGAATATACTCCAGGGGACTGACAGCATTTTATTTTACCATATAGTGGAACCGCCATGTGTCGCAGCTCTTACTTCTGATTACTCACTGAAGCCAAACCCTGCTTTATAAACCACTCTGTTCTTAAACACAAATTTATGCCTTGTAGAGCTTTTTTAATTGATAGTGTTTAGCCATCAACAAAGTAACACAGAAATCTTTAGTTCCAAGTCCATAATGCACAGCAGACCATTTTAACTAAAAAGTGAACACATAAAATACCTTATCTGCAAAAAAGAAATTATGTCTTACCATAACATTCCATCTGTGTTGGTCATCTTCTTTCATTCATCACTGATAGGGTCAAGGAACCAAGTCAGCCTTTTTACCAAGCTCACACCAGCCAAAAAAACTCACGAGCTAAGTCTCTACCCAGAATGCCCTTCTCCCTGTTACCTCAGATCGAGTTTGCTCGAAAGGAAGAGAAAGGAAGTAAAGCCGAGGCTACTGTGCAAACACCCTAAGGCACCACTTACACCCAAAGCATCCCCCAGGAGCCTTTGGAGGGAGAAGGAGTTTGGGAAGTGATGAATGAAAGAAGATGAACAACACAGACAGAATGTTATGGTAAGACAACTTCTTTATCTGATGTTGTTAATCTTCTTTCCAGTCATCACTGATGGGACAGAATGCCAAGCTACCTTGAGGTCCATGGGCTGCCCTTATGGAAGAACATTCCTGAGTACCATTGACCCAAAGGCAGCTCTCCCTCTGGAGACCAAGTCCCATTTGTAATGATTGATAAAGGTATGAACCTTAGCCCTAGTAGCTGCTGTGCAGATGTCATCCATGGAAGCCCTGGAATGGAAAGCTACAGATGTTGCCATAGATCTAGTGGAGTGAGCTTTAACTTTTGGCATAGGTTAGTTATTGAGGGAATACATGAAACATATGCAGTCCCTTAGCCATTTTGATAACAGCATCTCCCATTCTGGGCTCAGAAAAAGAGATGAAAAGTTGTTCAGATTTACAGATAGGTTTGGTCCTGTCTAGGTAAAATATCAGTTGTCTATGTACATCCAAGGAGTGAAGGCAGTATTCTCCTCTATTGGCAAAACTTGGGAAGAACACTGGTAGGTCAATGGTCTGGTTTATGGAGAATTCAAAAACAACTTTGGGAAGGAAGGATGGATTCCTCCGAAGTGATACTCTGTCTTCATGAAATACCAGATAGGGCCTCTTGATACACAATGCCTGCAGCTACCAAGAACAAAGATTTCCAAGACAAAAACTTTAGGTCAGACTTTGCAGCAGGTTCAAAAGGTTTTTGAGTCAAAGACTGAAGGACTAAAGTGAGGATACATGGTTCCACAGGTTGTCTGACAGGAGGTCTGATATGAGAGGTTCCCTTAAGAAAGGCCTTGCATAGAGGTAACAAAATAAGGGGGATGACATCTATACCATTGTGGAAATTAGAAATTGCCACCAGGTGTACCCGTACAGTAGAGGCAGAGGCCTCATTTCCAAAAAAAACTTAGCCAAGTATTGAAGTACTGCAGTTACTGGAGACAAATACAGGTCTAGCATGTTATCCTTGGAACAGATGGAGAACCTTTTCCATTTATCCTGATATAGTCTCCTGTTTGATGTTTATGAGAGGCCAGAATAATGTCTTGAACAGGCGAGGGGAGATTAGCTTGCCTGGCAACTAATGGAAGTGGAGAAACCAAGGTGTCAGCTTGAAACTGGACAGATTTGGGTGGGTCAACCCTCGGGGGTAAGTAATCAGATCTGGAAGAGGGTCCAGAATCCACGGTGGGTATACCAGGTGAGGCCAAAGGAAGGGGAACCAACGGAGTTGTGAGGATCACCTTGGTTCTCAACTGAAGAGCTTTCTTTAGAAATTGTGGAATCGGGAATGGGAAGATAAGCGTAAAGAAGTCCCGTGGGCCAATCGTGGATTAGAGCATCCCTCGGGGACTCCCCATCCCGGGGAAGTAGAGCAAAATAGCTGCTGCACTTGTTCGATGGGGAGGTGAAAAGGTCGCAGCGGTTGAAAATTTCTGTCACCACCTTGGGATTGAGGGACCACGCGTGTGGCAGGAGGATGCATCTGCTCAGTTTGTCCACAATAACTCTGGAGCTCCCCAAGATATGCATTGCTATCAGAAAGTGGTTGGAAGCTATTGCCCATTGCCAAATTCTCATGGCTTCTTGACACAGGGGGTAGGACATGGTTCCTCCTTGCTTGTTGATATACCAGAACACTGACATATTGTCTGACTGAACTGCAACTGTCCCGAAAGGGACAGCCAAATGAAATGCCTGCAACTCTAACAGCACAACTCTTAGTACCAGAACACTGATGTGCAGGTGGGCCTCTGAAGTGGACCATGTGCCTTGGACAGTCTTTCCCTGGAAATGCCCCCCCCCCCACCCAATCAGGGAAGCATTCGTGGTCACATGGTTCTGGGCCGAGGGGATTGAAATGGGCGACTCCAAATTTCTACGTCTGGCCTCATCCACCAAAGAAGGTCCTGTTTGCAGGAGTTGGTTATTCAAATCTGATAACAGAGGGGATGATAATTTGGGAACCACTGACAAAGAAGGAGCCATTGCACGATCCGCATATGCAGCTTTGCTAGAGGCACTATTGGAATTGAAGCTGCCATAGAGCCTAGGGCTTGAAGGACTTCTCCTGCTGAAACATTTGTTTGACAGAGTATCACTCGGAGTTGGAGCCTCAATCGGTGGAGTCTGTAATTTGGGAGTGATACCAGACAGGACTGGGGTTGAACACTGCCCCAATTAATTCTATTTGTTGCACAGGAGTGAGATTTGATTTCTCCCAATCTATCATTATTCCCAACAATTTTGCCAGACAGAGAGTATAATGCAGGGCTGTTACCAGAAGATGCTTGGTGGGGGCGGTGAGGAGCCAGTCGTCCAAATATGGAAACATCCAGAATTCTTGTAGTCTCAAGTGAGCTGTAACCATTGCCATGCATTTTGTGAACACTCTGGGGGCTGTAGAGAGACCGAATGGCAGGGCTCAAAATTGATAATGACATGCCCCTAGCCATAAGTGAAGCAGACTCCTGAAGCATTTGTCCATCTTGATGTAGTAATACGCATCCCGGAGATCCATCGAGCACATCCAATTACCTTCCCTTAAAAAGGGGAGAATGGACTGAACCGTGACCATCCAGAATTTGGTTTGGGCAACAGACTTGTTTAAGCCGCTGAGATCCAAAATGAGTCTCAAGTCCCCTGTCTTTTTTGGCACCAAAAACAATCTCAAGTAAAATCCAGATCCGTGCCGGTGTGGTGGGACTGGTTGGATGATTCTTTTTTGAGACAGCTTTATAATCTCTGAAGCTGCTTCTTCTCTTTGATTGGGTGGAACGTCAGGAAGTTTTCTTGGAAAATTTGGCTGACAAGAAAGGGGAATGGTGTAACCTCTGATGATGATACTCTGCACCTAATGATCAGTGGTGATAGATTGCCAGGCAGCTTGGTGCAGAGAGAAATGACCTCCAACTGCTTCCAGAGGTAAGCAATTGGGCTGCTCCTCAGGAGCACTGATAAGGCTGTCCAGAGAAAAAGTCCCTAGAGCCTTGGTTATAAGGACCCCTCGGCCTCTATGGGGCATCTTCTGGAATTGTTACCCCCTCTGCCTCTGGGGGTATCATCACCACGTAAGGCATGGAAAGGACCCTGAGATTTCTTATGCCACATTTTTCCACTCCTCTGATACCTGGAGAAGGTACGTTGGGGGTTGAAAAACCATAGGCCTACGTCAGACAGGCTCTCTCCATCTTGCTCACACTTGGCTAGCGTGTCTTTCACTTTGGAGCCAAAAAGGAATGAAGCTTCGATGGGAGCATTCAGAAAGGAAGACTCGAAGGGATCCGCCAGGTCATAAATGCGCATCCAGGCATGACGCCTCATAACAATACCCGAACCCGCTGCTCTAGCCATCCCTTCAGTCACATGTGACAGTAACCTCATGGACGAGTTGGATATTGATTCCAGGGTTGCAAGCTGTGAGGCGACTTTGTCCCTGACCTCGTCAGACAACTGTCCTGCGAGTGTCCCAGAGAGTTCGGAGATCAAGTCCCTCTGTAGTCTTGTAAAATGTGCCAAATAATTCAGGGACCATATAACAAAGGTCCCTGATGCAAAAACACACTTCCTCAATCTTTTCACTGCCCAGGACTCCCTGTTTGGCAGGTGGACAGTGGGACTTTCCTCAGCCAAGTCCTTTTTTGTGGCCGCCACCACCACCATAGCATCAACTGGTAACCCTTTGGACCAATGTGGGTTCTCCTCGGGAGGGAAAGAATTTTGTCTGGTCTCCAAGGGAGCACCTCAGTGGAATCCGGGTTCTTCCAAGTGTGCTGCACAGTGAGCTGGAAGAGCTCAATGGCAGGCGGGGTCCCCCAAGAGGTAGAAGGCTGGGCATGAAAAGCCTGCAGGAACACAGACTCCTCAGACGAAGGGTTGGAGGGCTTCCGGTCACCTCTCTGCTTCAACATTTCCAGGACGTCTCCAAAGGAGACATCATCAGGAGGTGACCATGGGAACCCTTCACAATCATCATAATCTGTGTCTTCTGTTAAGGACTCCTTGGGTGAGTCCATGTGCTTCCTCTTGCACGTCATCTTTCGATGGGGCTCCTCAGTGAGGGTCTTTGAAGAGGACTCAGAAGAGCAAGGACCCTGAACAGGGGTGTCCTGCAGCTTGTCTGCCCAGTGTCCCGGGGGGGGGGGGGTGGTCTGTGACAGATGTAGCTCAGGGGGAGAAAACTGGGGTTCTGACATTAATGGAGTGCCAGAAGCAAGAGCCCTCTCCATTACACTGAAGGCAGGCCCACCAGAAGAGGGATGGGAGCCCGGAAACAAGAAAGATAACCTTGAGACTGGGGTCACACTCCGCTCCAATGAATGCTCCCCCATAGATAGAGCCTCAAGCAGGATTGGTGCAGACATGGATATCGGCGGTGAGGATGGAACTGAGGAGGAAGTTGGCTCCATACCCCGGGCTGACACGCCCGTTCCCCAATCCCCAGATTGAGGAAGGACTGGTTCAGTGGGAACTGAAGACCAAAGGGACAATCTCGGAGCCAGAGTGAGATGCACAGTAGGTGCTGAGGTGATGGGTTCCAAGAAGGATGTCGCAGCAGAAGGCTTCGGAACCAAGATGGTCAAAGGAGTGTAAGATGGAGTCCGTGGATAAGACAACCCAAATCCTACAGGTGGATGGGTCTTAGAAAGAGAGGGGATCCCCCTGGCTAACAACAACTGGTCTACAAGACACACCACATCATGTTCTGACAGGCTCCTCCTGGTGGATCTAGTGGATACTACAGATGGGGAGTCAGGATGTTTGATGAAGGGGCTATATGCTTGGCCCAGAAACGGAGCTACAGAAGGGGAGTATTGGGTCGGTGATGCAAGGTTTGTCGGCACCGAAGTCTCTAGTTTTGAGACCGGAAATAGCTGAAGTCGAAATAGGCAAAGTAAGATCTATGATTGGTGCCTGAGGCAGGACCAGTGCCAAAACAGGTGCCGGTATTGAAGGCTTCGAGATGGTTGGAGCCGAGGAAGACAGAGCCCTAGAGGCAGATTTATGCTCTGAAGATAACTTTGGGACATTTGATTTCCCAGGCTTGCTCTGATCACCCAATGGTAAAGAAGGAAGGAACAGAGTAGGATCTATTTTTGTCTTTAGTAGGAGGGGCTGGGACTTCCATCGCAGAAATGGCCTCTGAGAAGGGAGACTTGAGTAACCCTTTGCATTGACTGAAACTCTGACAAATGTCACACGGAGCCTGAACCGAAAGGTGGTCCACTCCCAAACAGAACACACAGTCATCATGAGAATCACTATTAACTATTAGGTAACATGGCCTTACAAGAAGTACAATGCTTAAAACCTGAAGCACCCTTCTTATCCGACATCTTGATAGAAAAAACACCAAAGGCCAACTGTATAATCTAACTAGAATAAAGCTAACTCCTTTCAAAAAGTCACAACAATAACAATACACTGGTATGTAGAGAAAAGAAGGGAAGCACCTGAATAAAAGTTAAAGCTAATAGTTTAAACAGGAGACACAATACCAACTATGGTATTAAGAAATACCACAAGGGTAAGGGAGGAAAGGTCGTACCAACAATGGTACTTGAAAGTTTACCAACGGTAACAATGGGTAGAGAGGAAAAACAAGGTTAAACATAAGAAAAGACACTGGAAAAACTAATCGCTTAAACAAAATTGAAGATATCCAAAAATTTTCACACAAATTAAAAAAAAGCTCCACTTAGCTGAGAGCTCAGCTGAAACGCGGCTTTACGGCTACGCTGCAAACGAGATTTGAGGTAATAGGGAGAAGGGCATTTTGGGCAGAGCCTTAGCTTGAGAGTTTTTTTGGGTGGTGCGGGCTTGGTAAAAAGGCCGACTTGGGTCAGAGGGCTCAGAACCGAACCCATCAGTGAAGAATAGAAAGAAGATTAACAACATCAAATGATTATAAATCTCTTGAACGCTACTATCACAAATGGACTGCTTCACTGACAAAAGCTTTAGCTCACCCATACACATTTAATTATGTTGTCTTCCCATCAGTTTTCCAATTAACACCTGACAGTTCTCAGATAATAAGGTGTGACATTCCTGGGCACTGGCAGGCTGAATAGCAACAGCCTGGAGCTATGAGACAGAAAACATGTAACTGTGGGAAGAAATATTTTAAATTAAACAATTATAGCAGCTTACTGCATTGCTTGTTTAATTTAAGTCATTCTGCACATTTAAGTTGTTTAATCACAGCATCTAATATTACAAATACAACACTGCAATTCAGTCCTTTGTAATATTAGTGCTGTGTGTGCTCTAGCTTTTCAAGAGCTGTAAGTATGAATGAGTTAATTAATATGGAATGTTAGACAGAATGCATTTCAGACTGCATGGATAACGTACAGCTATGTAAGTAAACTTACCATAAAAGTAGATGCTGGAATGATTACTGCTGCAATAGCCTTATTTATAAGGATTATATCTTGCCAAAGATATAACAGTTGGTGAGCACCCAAAGCTTCAGTATACCTTCCATGCACCCAAACTAACTGGCAGCTTGAGCTGAGCTCACTAAAAGACAAGTGTGAGTGACAAGACCTTCAGGCTTTGCCTGCCAAAAAAGACATGGAAGCTCAGCCCTGAAAGGATAATGCTAGGAAGATCAAAACATAAATAACTACACCCTGGCATAACCAACACACGAAAAAACAAGGGGGGTGGGGGATGGGGGACAGAGGGAGGTCGCAGCTACTGCAGCAGTGATCATTCTAACATCTTCTGTTACGGTAAGTTTACTTGCACACCTGCACTATTTTCATCATGTTGATCACTGTTGCAGTAAGTAGCCTTAGCTACATGGGTAGATTACGCTAGCTTTCTATATTTGGAAGGTGGAAGGAGCAGAGTCCAACAGCAGTTCTTGCAAAGTCTGATCTAGACCTAGAGAAGAAATCCTACTTATAGTACTTTGTAAAAGTATGTGCAGAGGATCAAGTTGCAAAGCAACTTCTAAAAAAACTTTTAGAATTCAACACTTTTCAAAAAGTCACAAATTAAGCCATGACCCTGCTAGAGTGGGCCTTAACCCTGAGTGGAAAACTTTTGCTGAGGTGAGTAAAACAAATGGTCATAGACTTAAATAAAATTTGAAAATAATTGGATTTGATATAGGTAGTCCCTTATTTTTACTTTCACAAGACAAACAACTGCTCCAATGACCTGAAAGATTTAGTTCTGTCAAGACAGTATTTATGTTGTCTGTGGACATCCAATGTAAGGAATATCCTTTCTCCCTCATTTTTGGGTTCAGGAAAGAACATGGGGAAATGGACACTTTACGTTAAAGTAAACTTGGACACCACTTTAGGCATAAAGAAGGATAAGTTCTCCAAGAAACCCTGTCCCTGTGGAAAATGAGATAGGGTTGAATCACTATAACAGCTTGTAACTTAGAGCAATCAGTAAAACTGTTTTCCATGTTAAGAACCTCAAATCAGACAGGTTAGTTGCTTAAAATGGAGGAAGTGTCAGCTTCTCAAATGCAAAATTAAGATCCCTAGGAGGGGCCACTGTTTTTCTTACAGACCTCATCTGTAAAACCTCTTTTAAAAACATTTTGACATGAGAATGAATTGAAAGAGGAGGATCCACGGGCAGATGTACTGAAATGGCTGATAAATTAACCTTGATATAAGAGTAAGAAAGGCCACAGATTAGAAACCAACAAAAATATTGCCAAACCAGAGTGCAACTAGCCCTAAATGGGTGCTAGTCATGTTGTTGGCACCAACTAGAAAATATTTTCTATTTGTTAACACATGACTTTCTTGTACTGGGCTTTCTTGTTGCCATTAGTACATGCTGCATGTCCTCAGTAAACAGGTACCTAAAGGAAATTAAGACCCTATCATCTAGCAGACAAGTGAAGTTGATGGGTGCTGGAGTGTATCAAACACCCCTGTTCTTGTATAAGTTGATCCAGCCTGTGAGGAAGCTTACGGCAATTGCCCCTGATCATTTCCAAAAGAAGAGAGAACCATGGTTGCCTGGACCAGAAGGGAGTCATCACAATAATCTTGGGGGATTCTTTCTGAATCCTCAGCTGTATCTGGATATTAGAAGAAAGGGTGGAAAAGCATATAGGAGCATTCCTGTCCAAGGAAAGGAAAAGAAAAGAAAAGGCATCTGTCATCCAGGGCTTTTGCATAGACTCCAGGAGCAGAATCTTGCCAGCTGCTTGTTCAGACAAGAGGCAAAGAAGACTACTTAAGGAATTCCCATCAGATGGATCAAATCTTATAAGACCCCCTGATCCAGTGTCCATTCATGAGGGTCTGCCTTTGTCTTGCTCAGCTTGTCTGCCACACAGTTTTGCTCTGACTGAATGTAGGATGCCAGTACAGTGAGAGTAGGTTGTGAAGCTACATCCCAAGCTAATGTGGCTAGTCTGCAGAGAGGGTGTGATCTGGTTACCCCTTGATTGTTGATGTACCATGTGACTGTGGTATTGTCCGTAACAACTTAGAGAGGTCCAGAGGACCGCAGATAATTCAGAGTGTTGAGTGCCTTGACCAGGACACGCATTTCTTTTATATTTATGTGATTGTGTCTGTTTTTGGTGTTCTATACACCTTACAATTTTATCCCTCCTGAAAATTCTCCATAAGCAAAGTCTGAGGTGTTTGCGGTGACTGACTACTATGGAACAAGGAGAGAGAAGGGGAGACTATAATTTAGGGTTATCCGTTGTCTCCACCAAGTGGTTTCCTTTCTGACAAACCCCAACAATGGAATCTGAAAAGACAAGGGGTTTTGGTACTGGGGCCAAAGGGACTTCAGATAGCACTGCATCTTTCTGATATTGAGTTCTGCCAGGGGTATCATCATGAGAATCACAGAAGCCTTGAGACCCAAAATCCTGAGTTATTCCCTCTCAGTAATCAAAGTCTGAGTGAAAAATCTTAGAAACAGATCTAGATATAGATCTATTTTTTTCTGTGGAAGAAAAGCTCTTTGAACTGTAGTGTCTAGCTGACATCCCAGAAACACAATACTGTTAGAGTCATGAAAGACTTTTGAATGTTTTCTTGGAATCCTAGCTTTTGTAAGAGATCTGTCTCCCAACAGAGAGAGATACCTGATGCTTTGAAAATGACTTTGCAAAGATAACCAAGTCGTCTAAATAAGGAAAAAATGTGGATACCCTATAGCCTACAATGAGTTATAACTGGAGCTAGACATTTTGAGAACACTCTTGGTGCAGTGGATGGTCCAAGGAGTAAGGAATAGAGATAATAATGTGATCCAGAGACACTAAACCTTAGGAAAAGCTTGAAGTCTGGATGGATAGGAATGTGATAATAAGCATCTTTTAAATCTGATGTTACAAGGAAACCTGAATGAGGAAGAAGAGGTAACAGGTTGTGAAGTCATATCATTTTGAATTTGGGCACGATCACAAACAGGTTTAAGAAAGAACGATTCAGGAACTAGTCTCCAAGCATTTTCTTTCTTTCTTTGGCACTAAAACATCTATGAATAAAACCATTTTCCCACTTGGGAAGAGAGAACTGGTTATGTCACTCCCTGGGACAGCATTTGATGAATGATAGGTGGAAGTAAGAGAGTTTGGTCTGAAGGGTGAGGAATTACCCCTGGAAAGGAGGAATTTCCTTCCACTGTTACCTCTAACCTTGATGAATGATCTTCAGAACCCATTTGTCAAACTTTCTCTGTTGCCAAAAGATATTCAGACTGTCTGGAAGAAAAAATGGGCTACCAGGCTGTGGGTTGGCATGGGGAACAAAGTCTCTTAAACAGTCATTCTGACTTAATGGACTGTCCTGAGTTTTGGAAGTTTTCCAGAATTCTTCTTGGAACCGCCTTATTTCTTCTTAAATGTCTGTTTACTTGTATTCTTGAGACTATTTATTTTGTTTATTACCAAAATTAGATCAGGAATTACAGAATCCCTTGAAAAACCTGGAAAAAAAATGGCCTCAAACAAATGCCCTACACTGACCACCTCAAAAAACTCCAGCTTTACTCTGTAGCATATCACCTACTCCAAGGTGATCTCTGCCTAACATATAAAGCTATGTCCAACCCAGAGCTGTTGGACATGCTACACCTAAAGAAATCCCAATCCCTCCGAGCTACACTCTCTAGGGACCTAAACCTTGTCACCACAATAAACAGGACATGCTGGAGGGATAGATTCCTGTCCCAGAGACTTCCCATACTCTGGAACAGACTACCCATCTATGTCAAGCAAAGTTCTTCATTAGCACTCTTCAAGAAAAATATTGATGAGTGGATGGGAAATAGGAAATACACCCCGGGGATCACGTCTGTGTCTCTGCTCAACAGTGGCACAGGAAAATAACTTTCTTGGGTGGCATAAGTCAGAGAACCTTGTTGGCTAGGCTTACGTAGGCCCTTGGGCTGATAGCCTAGCACCTACCTATGAACCTATGAAAAAGGAGGGCTGAAAAATCTTCAGAGATTCACTTTATCAGCTTACCTCTTTCATCACACTTTCTGATCACCTCCACAGCAGAGGGGACAAAAACTAAACCTCTATCCAAAGGAGAATTTATAATCTCATGTTTACCATCATCTGGGAGGCTCTGAGAATGCAGTCATGCAGACCTCCTCTAAACAGTCCCAGTGGCCATAGCCCTTGAAGAAGTGTCATCAAAGTCAAACATGCCCACTGTAAAAATTAGTACTGACTTAAACACTAGCAGAAATGAAATTATATTTATTTTATTTATTTATTTTATTTTATTTTACATTTGTTGACTGGGATAGTCTGACTGGATACATGTCCATTTTCAGCGGAGGCCCGGGGAGAAAAGTTCCAATCACAACATGCAGAAGAATACAGGAAAAATACAGGAAAAGGAAAGAACATAATATAATACATGTTAAAAAAAAGTACAGGCAAAAAAAAACATGATATAATACACGTTACAAGAAGATACTGCAGACAAAACATTCCTTATATTTTCACAAGTAGTAAGAACAAACCTTAACATATGAGCCTGACAATTCAAAATTCTGAAAATCAAAGTTGCAGAAGCATACACTTTTTTCCCATCCTCATCACAAAGAGCAGGACTGGAATTAACTATGTGTTTAGCAGCAGAAGGATTAATTACAGCTATAGATGTCAGGTTTGGGAATAGTGTATAAAAATCTAAAAGACTGAGGAACTTTACACATCCTATCTGCCTTTTTAGGGACAGCTGGCTGACTGTCAGGAAAAACTACAGGCAGCGGTACACATATCCTCCAAAGCTCATAGAATCTGAGGAGTGGGTGCAGGTTCTCGAAATTCCTTCTGTAATAGCTCATAGTATTTTCTGAGGTACTGAGAAACCTCACTGTTTACCCATGAAAACAGTGGCACATTCTAGAAATAGTGTCAGAGAAAAGAGAGTCAGAAACTGAGGTCTCTTCTGAGTCTGAATCAGAAATCTGAGGAGAAAACCCCACACATGTTCATAGATGCATAGCTGTTTACTAGGCTAACGACTACAAGGGCCTTTCTAATCCTAGCCATGCATCCCGAATCTCTGACAAGTTGTGGTACCTTTGATAAGTGTAAGCAGGGGTTTGGGAGATGAAACATTTACAAGCAGAGGCCTGGGAGATGAACCATTTACAGGCTACCTGTGTCCATTACAGACATAGGTGCCTTGCCAGGAATGAATTTCCTTTTCCCCAACACTTGAATTGCGTTGGGGAAAAACTCTGCTTCACATGGATGGGAAGCATGTTCCAGAGATGGCGTAGTCTCTGGGATACATACCTGTCTCTCCAGCAGGTTCTATTTATATCACAGGTAAGGTTTAAGTCTTTAGAATGGGCAATTTTGGTGCTGATTGTTTTGTGGATATGCAGGAGATCCATCAGAGTGGGTCAGTCAATGCCCTGTATGCCAATCATAGATTTTATTTTGTTTTATTTATTTTTATTTAACATTTGTTAACCGGGAAAGTCAGACTTGGAACAAAGCCAATTTTCAGCAGAGGTCTGAGGAGAAACACTCCAGATGCATGTGTTTCTAACGTGGGAGGAAACTGGAGCACCCGGAGGATATCCACATGAATGTAGAGAGGACATGCAGACTCCAGACAGAAGGCACCCCAGATGAGAATCAAACCAGACAACCTCTTGCTGTGAGGTGAAAACACTACTGCTACACCACTGCACTGTCCAATCTCCCCCCAATAGCCAGTAGGAAACAGAATACAGGGATTGGGCCTTGAGGCAGTCTGCACAGGACATTTTGCTTATGCCCTGTATTCTTTTAGTGAGGAACCTCTGTGGACATTCCAGTTGTTGGACATGCCTGGTTAGGTACATACTAAAGGGGTCACTGTACTTAATGATAGGTCTGATGAATGCCAAATACAGTGGAAGAATGACTTCCTTGGACCTAGATGCCATACCTTTGTTTACAAGGTGCGCAACATAGAATGATTTCCTCACTCCTGCAGACATGTGATGGTCAAAGGCTAGATTACTGTCTATGTGTGTCCCTAAGTCCCTGACTACTGGGTCAACTCTAAGGGGTCTGTTGTCAATATGACAGTTACCAGGGGTGGATGACTTCACAAAGAATGCTATTATGCATTGCTTGGCATTTAGTTTTAGTCACTGGCTCTGACACCAGTTGTTTGTCTGTGTCAGCCCTTCCTGTAGAATATTTGTGTAGGTGTGGGATTCAGTGACAGCTCCTAATTTGCAATTATTTGCAAATTTAATCAGCTGGAGACCAATGACATTGGCCTTGACTTCAGAGAAGTAAATGCCAAAAAGAAGTGGTCCAAAAGTCCACTTGTGACTGGCCTCTTTGCAGAGGGGGACTCCCCAATTCTAACTTCCTAGGTCCTGTCTGTGAGCCAGCAGGCTATCCACTGGGTGACAGACGGGTTTGTACATAACCTGCTGAGTTTTTCAACAATGCCCAAGTGGGGTATTGTGTCAAGTGCCTTTGCCAGGTCAAGGTAGGCAGTGCGGACCATTTTGCCCTCATCCATTGCTTTGGTGACTTTCTAAAGAAGTCTTCCAGGCTGAGTAGGTATGATCTGCCCTTAATTAAACTGGGTTGGGTCCAATTTCTGGAGTTTTACAGTATTATTATTATTGATCATTTCCAGGATAATTCTTTCCATGGTTTTGCATATAAGACTAGTGAGACTTATGGGTCTGTAGTTTGCAGGGTCTGTAGATGAACCACCTTTGTGCAGAGGAATGACTGTTGCTGTCTCCATTCATGAGTCATGAAGCCTGTTTGGAGGCTAGAGTTAAAATAGTAATTCCAGAGGGCCTGATAGGTTGTGTTTCATGCTATTTAGAAGGCACCGTAGAATACTGTCAGGGCCAATTGATGTAGTGTTCTTGGCCTTAGACAGAGCATTAAGGACCTGTTACCTAGTGATATCAGGGGGAGTTATATTTCATGGCATTTCTCAAGGGAAGGTTGAGGGGGAGAGAGGGGTAAAGCTGGAAATGAATTTGTTAGCCAGTAGGTTTGCTGTATCTTCTGGCTCACTATAAGTGGCTCCATTTATAATGAGCTCTGCGCACAACTGTGTATTGCCCTTGAGGTTGCAGACATAGCTAAAGAATGCCTTGTGGTTGTCCTTAGCCTGGAAAATCAAATTTACCTCAAATTTGACTTTGGTAGACTTTATTTGTCCTCTGAGTTGTTTATTTAATTTGCTAAGAGTGCTTTTATCCTGCTGCGTGCTGCACCTCCTAATTTTTGTCATGATTTTCTTCCTTCTGTTATACAACATACTGATTATGTGATTCCACCAGGGTAGCTTGCTTTTTGAATTAGCTCTGTAATTCTTCCTGGTGGGTACAGCTGCCTATATGCAGCTACTGACATGCATGTATAGGGTTTCTGTGAACAGTTCTGCACAGCCAGCAGTATTCTCCGGGATTATGGGGGTTGGAATTTTGTCAGGTTATCACTTAATAGCAGGAAGTTAGCCTTAGATAACTGTCCCTTCACCCTACTATCCCATCCTTCTTTTACCAGAAACTACTTTTACAAGAAGGATCAATAAAGTGAATTAAAACCGGAGATACTATCGTCTAAGGAAATTTGAGGAGGAGTAGATACATGCTTAGTTTTCTGTTTCTTTTTGACAGAAAAAAAATGGGACCAACAGTGTTATAATGACAGCAGCAGCTTCCCCAGGGATGGGCACACCATTCTGACAAAACAGGGAAGCCTTCCCTGCTCCCTCTCCAAGGACCAACAAAAGTGGCTCTCCCTTGCCCACTGAGGGGTCTCCATCAGCTGTAAAGGACGTGGCTAAGCCATAGTCCCTACTGGCTGTAAATGCTACACCAGAGGGATCCAGGGAAAAGATGAGTTGTCGGAGGTACATCTAATGGCTACAGCAGAGTCACTCACCTGCAGCTGAGGCAAATTCCTAGCTTGTTGTGATGCCAAAGGCTGTTTGCTTAACTTACTATTTTTTCTGGCTGGAAGAAGAACCAGCCATGGGACTAATATATTGTTCCATGGTCAAGCCAAACAAGCAACAAATAACAGTAAAACTGGAAGTCTTCAAAAGTCACTTTTTCACAGACAAACACAGTAAAAAGCACTTTTAAACACTTTGTCAGCCCCACAAAGTAAAATAAACACAATTCTGCCACTGAAAATAATGTTTTCAATTACTTTAAACAACTTTTAAACTGATAGGAAAAAAGAGTGATCCCATTTAAAAGTACGGTACAGTATTGTGACAGTCTGTTTAAACACAAAATTCTAGCTTTAAAATAATTTTCCTGAAGAGGAAATTATTAATAATAAACAAAGATTATTGAATGGAATTTTTTTTTCCCCAAAGGGAACTTATCTGCCCGGAAAGGAACAGCACAAGATGACCATCAATCCTTGACGGCCTGAAAGAAGCATACTCTTTGGTGGCAGTAAAGCTCAGAAAGGTTTGGCACCCAAACTTCTCTTTTAGTCAGCTCAGCTTGAGCTGGCTGTCAGTTTGGATGTATGAAGATTCCCTGATGCTCTGGAAGCTGGCTGGCTGTTATATCCTTGGCAGTATATAACCCAATATGGCTAAGGTTACTGCAGCAGTGATCAATATGATGAACACCTGTACCTCCAGTTTTATTTGTACTGTTAATACACAGACTATAACTGTGTGAATCACTTCACTGCATGTGGAATGTGCATGTTTAGGTAGAATTTTCTGTCAAGATTAGTGGTAGGTCGGGCATAATCACCAATAAAATGTGGATTCGGTCTGAGGATATTTGCTGAAATGCATCCAAAAGAGAAATAAAGTAGGAGAGAAGTACTACCCTCAAAAATAAATGAAAGAACTTGATGAGGAGCAACATTTCCCATATCATAGTGTATCATGGAACTGTTCTGGGATTTGGAGGATAGTGCTTGATGAATATTGGCTCATCTCATAAAGATTGCCAACATGTGTTTTAACAGATTATACAAATTCATACCATTCTGTGAAGCTACTATTAGTATTTTAACTCAATTGTCAAGTCAAAAATATAGCTAAAGTACTAAGAGGAGTACATTTTTTCTGAACATCTCTTAGACACTTTTTATATAAACACAAAGTGCTCTATAAAACATGCCTTCATGGTAGGAATGCACCTCCAAAAATCACCACTTTTATGATTATAAGGGCAATAGTTAAAAGTTAAAAATAATCTGTCCCTTTCATGTCAGTATAGGGGCAACATTTTATGCACGGATGGTAGGGAAAACATTAGATTTGAGTACAAAATCTAAATTTCTACCTATACCCCATAACATTCAGGTCTGTGTTTTTTTAAAGGTAGTTCAGTCTTACAGTCTAATTAACTTTTACACTAACTGCTATCAATTAAGCATTTATTTCAGCTTCCCCCTTGTACTCTCACTACATTCCTTTGGTCAGAGTCTGGCTGAAGTCCTGTTATTGTAGTCTACTTCACCTAGGTACAGAGCAGCCTCTTGCAGAGATTTAGCTACAAGCTCCCTGTGGATAAACAGCGTGCTTAGTTCCATCACTGCAGCAAGCAAGCTTACCACTATGGCTTTGTCCTAAGCAGTTACGGCTACTCTTCTGACTCCTATGCCTTGTGTTAGCCCTTATGCCTTCACAGCACCCCACTGTCTAACGTGCCTGACAGTCTTTTTACTCTTGCTTCCCATTTGATCAACCTCTCTCCTCTGTCCTTCTACATCGCTACCCTGCTTATTCTATAATAATGTTGGCATTGTCTACCTCTTGGTGTATATTATATGCTAATTTTCTGTAGAGAAATGTCTTTGCATATGATTTTATGTAATTATAACAATGTTGTGTTGTACTCTTTTAAGCTAGCTGTAATCATAATCAAGTATTCCTGACTACTGATGACAAATGTTTTTAAGTAGAGACCTTGCAAACAAGTTCCTGATTCAGTCAATTTAATTTTGAACTCTTAGTGAAGCAGTAAAACAAAAATACTGTGGTGGTGGTGCTGCGGTAGCGTTGTCGCCTCATAGCAAGACGTTGTTCCGTTCCATTCTCAGCTAGAGCGTCTTCTGTGTGGGAGGCATACGTGAATGGGGCGTGCCTTCGTTGAAGGTTGTGCGTCAAGGCTGGTAACCCGGTACGTAAAAATCCACTACCAATCATTAGCGGACCGGAGTTCCGCTGTGGCGACCCCTAACCGGGAAAAGCCAAAAGACACAAACAAACAAGTGAAGCAGTAAAATAAATGGTTACTTACAGACTTCTGTTTCCATCACCTCTGTTTGAAAAAGAAATGTGTTACTAAAAAGCAAGTTTGTTATTAAAGTGTTAATATGGTGAAATGAGACTGGAATTCTCCACTAAAATGAAAATATTTTGCAGATATAAACACTCTTGATCCAAAGCTATTATTTTTATGTGTGAAAACACTACTGCTTTGCATAAAACATTTGGACTCCTTGTAGGGTTTCCCAAAGTTTTTAACACACAGTCACACAATGAAAAGAACCTTTAGCCACACTTTGCTGCAGCACCATGGCAACCTTTTCAACCATAGCAGCTGCTAATTAGTCCTGCTGCTATCCAGCTGTGATGAACTCTGTGTCGAGGGAGACTTGTGGATGATCACCCCTGTAGGTCTAAATGTAGAGTGGCTATTATTTAAATATCATTGCCGGCTTTTTATACCTCTGCAGGGAGTTCACACCATACAGTACTGAATTTCAGTCATAAATGGCTAAAATGGTCCAGCAAAGTCCATCCATCTGTGGAAATGAAAATACATTTTTCCAGTTTATTGTGCCATGTTTTAAGATACATTTGTTTCAGTATATGAAATTTCCTTTTAAAGTATTAGGTTATTCACCTACATCCTAGTTTACAGTTTGCTGCGGTATGGGACATAGACATCTCCACAGATGTTAAAACAGATTTGCTTGGCTCCTTGAAGTAGGTGCTGCCCCCTGTAGGGATGCTGACCCCTCATACTGTGAGCACCACATGGAGTCTAGACAGGCAGTGTTCTCTATTCACCAGGAGGGCTGCTACTGAATGCAGCATATACAATGAAGTATAAATATTTAATCCATTTTTTGCATTCACTAGTAATTCTGAAGACAAGCAGAGGAATATGAAGACACTGTAAGCTAAGACTGCTATCTTAACCATTTGCAGAGCACATTCTGTCCTTGTCTGTCCACTGATAAAGAGTGACTGACTGGAATGGGGGGAGGGGTAAGTGGTCTACACTTCTTCACTAAAAGAAGAAAGGAGATAGTTCATACATCTTTCTTTGCAGTACAAGTCTGCCTTTATTACATGTAAATGTACATCCAGTGAATATGACTTTTATTAATTCATTTTAGTTTAATAAAAAGTTGTAAACCAGTGGCATGTGGAAATGTTTCATAGGCTGGAATATCAGAAACAGTACTGTAGTAATTATATATCACTGCAGATCTGTAGCAACACTTTGCAATCTTAACAGCAAAGTATATGTCATTACAACAGTAAAATGCAGCTTTATAACCCATATGTCACTATGAGCCAGCATTTTTACTAAGTTAAAGACCTGGAAGTAGTATCCTTCTGCACTTCTGAGTGACAGCCACTAAAGATACAGTTTACCAGGGGACTCCAATAGGTGGGCCTAGGGTCACAATCCGGCCCATCAAAGCATTTTATCTAGCTCTGGGAACTTCCTACAACAAACTGTTGTGAATGGATAGATGCATGTTGGACATGGTGATGTAGCCCCCAAACCTTGCCAAGTATGGTAAATGTCCCCTGAACTGTATGATAAGTGACTCCTAGTCAAAAAGGTTGCACACTCTCAGGCAAACGTATTCACTGACAAGTGCTATGTTGCAGTTGCAGGAAAAGTGTTTCCAAAAACAGGCTAAATTCACTTGAAAATACTAGCTGCTTCTCACCCCCACTCCCCAGCTTGGTGATTAAGGTCAAATTATACATACATACATAGACACACACACACACACACACACACACACACACACACACACACACACACAGACAGAAAGCCCTTTGCTTAAGCACTACCAGAATCATAGAAGTGAAACAGAATAATATTAGCTCTATATATATATATATATATATATATATATATATATATATATACACACATATATCTATATGGATCTAGGACACTTGCTCGAAAAAGCAAGTGTCCGAATCCATATATACCAATCACAGTTTAACGAAAGCGCTTTAATCGAAAAAGCGCTTCCGTTAAACTGTGAAAAAAAAAACAAAACCACTAAGTAAATGTTTTTGCAGGGGGGCTTCACCCCCCACACCCCCTACTTAAATATTCTCACTCCAAGGTCGCATTACAGTGGAGTAAAGGAATATTCCCTTACTCACACCACAGTGCGACTGGCACACCACTCACACATACCTGAAATTGCTGCTTCGATGAACAGAAATTTCGGGTATGTGTGAGTGCGAATTTGACTTTTGGTGAAAGTTAAATTTGCCAAGTGTCCGGGTCCCATATATATATATATATATATATATATATATATATATATATATGTATATTTTTTTTTTAAATCACATTGAACGTTTGTGTTACAGAATGTTAAAGTACAATATTTTAACTTACAAGCAAAAGGGATTTACTTGGTAATTTACAAGTTGTATGAAGTTTTAATTCAGCAAACACAGCCAAGGATAGCTTGTTTATTGAAATCATAAATAGCTGTTAATATAAATTAATATTAATAGTTTAGTGATGCTATCAGTAAAACCTTTACACATATGGTAGCTCAGAGACCCTCCTATAACATTAGTGCACTGGCACAAAATCTGAATGCTAGATGGGTCTACAGCTTTGATTTGAAAGTGTTCCATTGTTGACAGCACTGCACATGTGGCAGACAGAAAGCACAAGGGGCAAAATAACCAGAATAGTAAAGGATACGATGAAGCAGTTATGATGGAGTCTTAGACATAAACACATTACAAAACAGAAGAAAAGACAGGGATGTGTTTGGATGCAGTCCATTACTTGGGGACCAGGAGGAGGAATGAACCTGGAGAGGATGGACAAAGAGAGGAAAACGCAATTCTCCCGTTTATAGTGGTCATCCAGTAAAGGGAAGTTGAGTTAGAGTTTAAGAAAATATTGCTTTACAGAGTGTGCTTTCATGTCTTGGCAGTTTTCATATGGTTGACAGTTATTAACTAAACCACATTCAGGCAATGCAGTCTTATTCTGTTAGGCATGTTGTGGTAAAAAAGTAAGATAGGCAGCTTTTCTTATAAATTACATTCATTGTGCTGAGAGTGGGTCAGAGACATGTTTTAAATCAGTGAATAAAAGGTTTAGCTTACTGTAAATCATCACCCAAAGTAGATTCAAAACAAGTGTATATCTTTCACCGCACTCTCCCTCACAAACTATACAGTTTCAAATGACAACTGCTGATTAACAAAATCCATGCATTAAGAGTTTTGCCCAGTTAGCATTCACCTAGCACCTTCACAGACGGTAAATTACAATCTGATCTTTCTGACCTGACCTTAGAGACAGGGACTGACTGCAAACACTACAGCAAGCCTGTCAAATGAGTTACCACACATGCACAAATGAACTAATTGAAAAGGTGCTGTTCAAGTGAGTGTATGCAGGAGTTTCATGGGCAATAGTAGGGCAGCTAGCGATCCCGAGGACATTTGATCAGATCACTATCTGGCTGGTTCACCTTTCCAGTAGCTCATTTTCTCTAAATGATTCAATGAAGCAGAAAACTAAAACAATGCACTGGAAGGTAGCACCTCCTTCTTGAAAGAAAGATGCTGACCCATCACTCTTATGGTTGTACTGACTGTCATGACTTTTTTCATCACAGTCTAACTCAATGATTTTATATGTGCATCTTTTTTCCTCAGTGAAGGGCACCTCAGGCTGGCACATTAAAGTAAAATTTCTAAACCTGAGCACAGATGAGACTAAGGAAGTAAAACAGACAATGAAGCATAAGAATCAACACATAAACCAGTAGTAGCAGTATCAGTTCTGACATGGATACACTGTTAAATCAGCCTGTGGGAACCTGCATGGAGAAGAACTTAAGTGACGTAAGCATACAGTACACACAGTGTTTGAGGTTTGCGGATTTCCTTTGACTGTCTTGGACAATCTGGTCATAGTCGCTGCAGACTGTTCAAGACATGGTTTAGTCCAAAGGAAACGCTTCTTCCACAGCATGTGTGAAATCCAAATGGTTGCTATTACTATAATATAGTTTTAAGAAAGAACAATAACTTGTCAAAGTATGTCTGTCGTTTGTAGTAGAGATTGCTGAATCCATGCCTTCTTGAAACTGTAAAAATGTGAGTGTTTGTTCTGTCTCACGTGTTTCAATAACAATACATTCTGATCTGTCCATTGGTAAATCTACAGGAACTTTATTTTGTCGTTCTTGCTACATTTTTCTCAGTGGTTACCTGGTCTGCATACCAAAGATAAGATTATTAAAACTATAACAGGAAGTTAAGACTTGTTGGGGCAACTCAACTTGATGGACAGCCTGTGCTTCTATATCCAGATAGCACATTTTAAAGGTGTTTACAGGAAATACCTTTTTGGTTGCAGTTTAACCACCACACCTCTGTGGGCCATAAAGTATTCCACAATGCCATCAGCCTGTGTCCATAGTGCAGTTAATCTTCAGTGATGAATGGCTAAGTTGCTGCAAAATTTCTTAAAACTCAATACTACTGAATGTTGATTTTCTGATCTAATTGAGAATGGGATGTCGAATTTTGTGTGTTACTGAAATCACAATTTTGGTTGATAAGAAAGGTATTGGATTTTCTATTGGACATCTTGAATATTTATTAGTCATGATTAGAAGATTGATATTGCTAATCTGTCCAAACTGATGTTTATTTTTGCTTTATTTGGCATATTTTCTGTCAGTTTATCCATATTAGGGAACCAGATCTTTTCCCTTGCAAGTGTTTAAATTTTTAACTTTTACAACACTTAAACAGGTCTCGTGTGCATTCACTGAGGCTCTGTTCTTTTTTTTTTTTTTAAAGAATGGATGATCTCACTTGCAATTTTAAGATGTAATAACATGAATTTTCCTGGTGTATTTCTTGCAGTTTAAGTTTGGAGATATCTTAATGTATATCTCTTCTCTGCTAGGTATTTCTATTATAAAATGTTTCATCTTCACATAGTAGAAAGTCTTTTGTAGTTTCTTTCACTTCTTTCAATGTTCTATCATGTTTGCTAACTGTTCTGTACATATGTGTGTATTTATGTATATATATATATATATATATATATATATATATATATATATGGAGAGAGAGATATTCTTTAATATCAGATTACAGACAGGTATGGCTGTTGTTGTGTCTTTCGACTTTTCCCGGTTAGGGGTCGCCACAGCGGAACTCCGGTCCATTAAAGATTGGCAGTAGATTTTTACGTGCCGAGTTGCCGGCCCTGATGCACAACCTTCAACGAAGGTATGCCCATTCACGCACATCTCCACACAGAAGACGCTCTAGCTGAGAATCGAACAGGACAACGTCTTACTGTGAGGCGACAACATTACTGCAGTACCACTATCGCAGATTACAGACAAGTATGGTACTAGCCTCATTTGACAAATATGGTTTGTAGCCTGTTAGCAAGGTATTTGTTTTTTTCCAAAGAAGTAGATATGGATATGTCAGCATGGGCAAACTACTGTCACTTTTGCATCTTGACATTAAAACACTTTTTCTTTGCTGCTGTTAGCAGCTGACTGTATACTTTAGGATCTTGTTTACTCCATTTTGTTACTTAGTAATGCATCTAGTCCTGCTGAACTACCATCAGCTACAACTGCTGACTTATATTCTGAATTAAAGAAGGTCTATCTCGAACTACTGTGTTTAGACAAAATGTGGCTCTTATTTTGAGAGCTCTTTCAAAGGGGTGTTAATGCAATATGAATTATAATTTACCATCCCTAATTTGCTTCTGACTACGCTAATTCTCTTTGGAAGTTTCTCCATTTTTAATGCTTTTACAAGTGTTGGGATCATGAGGCATATCTTCTTCTTCTTTCGGCTTTTCCCGGTTAGGGGTCGCCACAGCGGATCACCTGTTTCCCTTTCTTCCTGTCCTTTGCATCTTGCTCTGTCACACCAACCACCTGCATGTCTTCTCTAACCACATCCATAAACCTTATCTTAGGCCTTCCTCTTTTCCTCTTACCTGGCAGCTTCATCCTTAGCATCCTTTTCCCAATATACCCAGCATCCCTCCTCAGCACATGTCCAAATCAATGCAATCTCACCTCTCTAGCTTTGTCTCCAAACTGTCCAACCTGGGCTGACCCTCTAATATACTTATTCCTAATCCTGTCTACCCTCGTCACACCCAGTGCAAATCTTAGCATCTTTAACTCTGCCACATCCAGCTCTGACTCCTGCCTTTTTGTCAATGCCACTGTCTCCAACCCATATAACATAGCTGGTCTCACTACCTTTTGTAGACCCTCCCCCTTTCACTCTTACTCGTCTGTCACAAATCAGTCCTGGCACTCTTCTCCACCCACTCCACCCTGCCTGTACTCTCTTCTTCACCTCTCTTCCACACTCGCCATTACTCTGAGCTGTTGATCCCAAGTATTTAAACTCATCCACCTTTGCCAACTCTACTCCCTGCATCCTCACCATTCCTCTACCCTCCCTTTCATTCACACACATATATTCTGTCTTAGTCCTGCTGACCTTCATTCTTCTTCTCTCTAGAGCATATCTCCACCTCTTCAGGGTCTCTTCAACCTGTTCCCTACTTTCACTACATATCACAATGTCATCTGCAAACATCATAGTCCACAGGGACTCCAGTCTGATCTTGTCTGTCAATCTGTGCATCACCAGTGCAAATAAGAAAGGGCTCAGAACTGATCCTTGATGTAATCCCACCTCCACCTTAAACACATCTGTCACTCCGACTGCAGATCTCACGGCTGTCACACTACCCTTGTACATATCCTGTACCACTCTTACATACTTCTCTGCCACTCCCGACTTCCTCATACAATACCACAACTCCTCTCTAGGCACCCTGTCATATGCTTTCCACGAAGACACAATCAGGATCATGAGGCATATAACTACTTGAAAAGATAAACTCAAAAATCTAAGGTGAACATATCATTTGTATCCAACCCAAAAGTACAGCCAGTACAATCTGAATAGGCCAAGCATTTCTTGCCCTTCTCTTAACTGTGCCTCCCTGACTCAGATGTACTAGAATCATAACAGCTAGACAAAAATAGCTTGGATTTTATGAGTTTGAGTACTAATAATCTCAGATTATGACTACTAAAACTCAAGAAAAGTGTATATAAAAGCAGCTGCTGTGAAAAGTAGTTTTCTGTAGGAGGGCAAGTCATTAAGTAAATAAATGTCAATCCATACATAAATAATAAACAACTAAATAAATAAATAATTCAGGCCTCCCTGCAATGCCCATTACCTCCTCACTTTACCACTGCGACTCCAAGGTTACTGCACAATAAACACAGAGGGATCATTAGCAGGTAGATGGTGCCTTGGTCTTTCTCTGGGAGGCTGAGAGATTAGAGAACACATTCATAAAATGCCCATGAACAATAACATCTTGCTTATATATAACAACTGAAGACTCAAGCAAATGTCATACAAGCTCGGGTACTGTAAACCTGGTGGTAGAGGAGGTAAAAGATCCAGGAGTCCAAGGCTTTGGTAGGTCTAAGGCCTGTGCCGTCTCTTGTACTAACCTGAAATATTTCTTTGTGAATGTCTGATGATCAAACACAGGCACTTCTTCAGACATCCAAGGGCCTGGTGTCTGACCCCAGTATGCTCTTTGATTATTACTCTCTTTTAGCAGGCAATGATACATAGAAACGAGGCTGACAGAACATTATCCTGTGTGCACAGATATCTACCTCTTATCTCCAAAATCAGGGACGAAGACAAAAATAATCAGGGAAACTTTTAATTAATGCTGGTACTGCATAGCAAGTTGAAAGAATAAGAGGACATGAACTAATATGCATTTTCTGAAATAAAATATTTCTGCAAATTTAATCATTAGCATTATTTTTTAACTGCAATCAACTAACTTTACTCAAAAAGCATCTATATTACAGAGACAGACCAAATTTTGAAGCAAACTGGGGCATAGTCTGACGTGAGTGTGAGATTTACTGATGGAGAAAAGGTGCCATACCAGCTGCCCTTTTTTTTTTTTTTTTTTTTTTTTAATAGAAGTTTACTTATACCCCAGTATAAATCACAATATGTCATACACTATTTCATTTCCTAAGTTTTCAATTAAAGTGAATGCCATTTGAAAGGATACTGCAACATACAAAGAAGCCTGTTACAGTATTTCCAAGAAATATCCAACAGGGTACAAGTGAACGACCAACAGACGAGTGGCAAGCCTTCCAACCCTTGCATAATCTTTCTACCTTATAATACATTATTTTTATGATTATTGTACAATATTAAGGTAAACTGCTGTTAAAGCACACAAACTCAACAAACTGTTGCAGAACAGAAAGAGAATCATGAAAAGAGCTTACACCCAGATGATAGGTAGCCAACCTGTTAGAGAATCGCCTGCATTGGGGCAACAGCAGGGATTTCCTATTTGGCAGTCCCAGTGAAAAATATTTTTTCTCTTCTATGCTCATGACCACATGTGCATGCACCTCCAGCTTGAGGACAAGACTGTATTATACTCCAAGGAAGAACAGCATGTCTTAACATCTACAACCATAACTCTGACACCAATCCATAGATAAAGTAAACCTTCAACTCAAAAACAAATAAACAGCAGAAGTGTACAAGGATATGTAAATATATACTTGCCTGACCTGGTGGAAAAAGCTGTCTGTTTGTTGAAGGGAGGGGTTGTCCAAGCAGGAAGGTAGTAAGTACCTACTGTATAGGAACTTCCGCACAAACCAACTGATATGGTAGGTACATGTCCGCTATATCAGACAGCCCTCTGCAATGGATTAGCTGTTGGTGGAAAAGGTAGTATAATTAAACTTCCCAAGACACTGCCTAAGAAAGGCCAAACACCAAAACTTGGAAGGATGATGCCTGCAGCAATATTGTCAAGGATGTCTGACACCTACAATAAAAGTGGTTGGTGAAGTTATAAATTGATAACCTAGTGGCCATGAATCAAATATCTGTAATGGAAACCCTTTTGAAAGTAAGCACTGAAAGCAATCACATCTGTGGTGGAGTAACCTTTGAAGGCAGCATTTTTGAATGGAGGCCAGCTGCCTGATGTGTCTTCTCTGAGGCCCACTTGGCTCTGATGCAGCCAGAGTCAAAGAAACCAAGACAGAGGCAGAAGCTGAAATTGGCCAAGCCCTTAGATCCGACCTTAAGGGAAAAAAGGCTATTGGCTCAATACTAAGCAAAAAAAAAAAAACATAGGTCTCGAGGGATGAATCAGTTTAAAGGAGCAGACACTTCAGGTTGAGCACCTGAAATCGAGGGGATGAGTCCTAACTGGATCTGTACCTCTAAAAAGGACTGTATCAACTGTTCCAAATCCCTCATGTCTTAAAACCCCTGACTGACTGGACAACTGAGCCAAAGAAGCCATCAAACGATGCTTGAAGATTAGCCTACTAGACAAAGGCTCAAACAACCCTATTTGAAAATGAGAAGCTCAGATTTGGGTTGGAGACAAAGACTCCCATGGGGTAGAAGGGGAGAAAGGAGAAAAAGTCCTACCCAATACTACACCCTTGGACAAGAAGAGGCTAGGGACATTGAGAGAAAGAGATGAAACCTTCCCTGCAATTGCAGTCAAGGATGATTAGCACCATGGTGTTGAAGCAGACAACTGTGCCAGAACCACTAGCTGAGGTTCATGGGACTTTCAGATCCAGTGGACCAGACAAAGAAGTTGGGGCTGATCATTTCTGGTCCCTCTTAGCTGATTTTGGATCCCCAGAGCCCTGCTTGTGATCCTGATCATACTTCTCCCCCTCCAGAAAGTATACACACCTGTCATGGGTGTACTGCAATGGAAGCTCGTGACCATAAGCTATACACTTCTCAAACCCATTTTCAATAACTCAAAAAACTAATGATTAAATACTACCAAGAACAAACCTAAGCACACAACAACCACCAACTCTAAGACAACACACAAAGCGGGAAAAGCCCACTAAAGGCAAAATATAGCCCTAAACTTATACTATTTACTCTACCTACTAGAAAATAACACATACTAAGCAAAAAAAAAAAAAAAAAAAACCACAAGAAAAAACAAGGTAGAGGACCAAGTTAACAAGTACTTTAAAACACTAGAAAAAGGATACAATCCAGTGGAGAATTCAAGTCAAGCTGTTGTCCAGGAATGACATCAAATAAGATCTAAGATAATCTTGATAAGCAAGGGATTATGGGTAAATGAAGTGGAGCTTGACAGGCTGAAGTCTTTGGTATATGGCCGGTCTCAGATGAAGGTCAGATCAAATAATCCACAGGCTGAATACAGGCAGAAAAGGCAACATTGGATCCTGTTATTCTAGCAGTTTTCTAAGTATAAATGCAATCTTGAAAAATCTGTCCTTGATTTTGGGCCTTTGTGCCCCATTATTTTTTTGCTTTGCTTTGTTCTTGATTCTTGAGCTAAGTGGTTGAGATGTATGCGTTGACACTTCTTAGCCTGTCTTAGCAAGCCTTATTGGGTTGTGGGAGAGTTCTGGGGAGAAAAGTCCTTGGTCCTTTGTCCCTTATTCTGTGACTCGGCCTGCAGTGGAGGATTCTGAGGATCACAATATGAATGTAGATTAGCAATAGAAAAACTACAACTGCTCAGTTGTGGAGGGTGGGGTGCTAATATCTCAAAACTACCTCCTAAATTGGTTGTAAGGGTATACCTTTCATGAGTCTCTCATTATTCATCACAGTAGATGGCAGGTGCAGTATGCAGTATCAAACCATTACTATGTGAGAGATGGTAAAAAAATGTGGGAAACAAGACTAAACTAAGGCCTGATTAATGTTTACAAGGGTGTGGCTAATGTCTTCTCTCTGTATTCTTTATTGTCTCAATGTACTACTGCATCTACCTGAGGTTGTGTGTGGGACTTTCCTACTGATCCCTGTTATGGGCACTCTCAATGCCTGCCATCTTGTGAGATGTAAAACAGGCCTGCAGTTCTTCAACCTGCATCTTCTGGTGACCAGGTCAAAATGATGGCACATACAACACTGCTTCACAATAGATGTGATGTCAATGGTGTGTATCTTAGCTTGTGATCTGACAGACATGCAAGTGATCTGTCAGTTTGTTCTTTATAGTCAATGACTAGAACTTTATCAGAATAAAGATTGGGGTTGTGATCCAAAGAGTGGGAATAAAGAGCCCATAGACTATGTACAGGCCTAGCAACCCACTGTATGATGCATGGCATGCCCTACGATGCATGTACCTTCAAGGGCAGGAATGAAAATGAAGTAAACAGACAACCTGGCCATTGTGTATGAGAAAGTGTAACAGTTAACCCAATGTAGAGAACTCCTTAAGATATCCCAGCATGGACTCCTAAAGGGAAGACTGTCGGTAAAATCAGATACAATTTTTCAGTGAGAAACAGTGGATACAAAGATACCAGTGTACATGAATTTCCTACATCAAGACCTTTGATAGAGTTTCACAGATAAGGGTGACACCAGGGAAACAGCAGAATGGCTCTGTAAATTAAGGTGGAACAAATGCTGGACACTAAGGAAGAAATGGGTAACAGTGGTCAGAAATGAAGTTAGAAAGAGGGAAGTGACAAATGGGATCCTTAAAGAGACAGGTCTGGGGCATATTCCAAGATAAATATCACCAGTTGGCTTGAAAACAGGATTGACAGAGAGAAACAAGACTGGAATTACAATGGAGGACAAGACAGACTAAGAAGCAATTAGTGATACTGTTGGAAAGGATGGAAAAATGGAAACTAAGTTACCATGCAGGCAAATGCAATCAAGTTACACATGCTGGTTACGGTAACCTGCAGACATACTGGATGGAATGGTCCTGGCTATCCTTACCACACCTCAAATTAAGTACTGGAAGAAATGTGAGACAGCAGTGACAAGGGCAACAAGAATACTGTGATATTCGTGGAGGAACTAGAGTGAGGCTAAATTAACTAACTGTACAAGGTTTAAGTAAGGCTGCACCTAGAATACTGTGTTTTAAATAAAGGCTATTTAAAGAAAATGAAAACTGAACTCCTGGGAAAAGTATAGATGAAGTTATGAAAATAATAAGGGCATTGGTCAGCTATCATAGGAAGACAAGCAACATAGGTTGGGAATGTTTATCTCAAAAAAAATGGGAAGAACAGCACAGATTTCTAGGACTGTGAAAGAAAGGGGGTGAATGGACTAAGCTTAGGAAAAACAATGTGGGAGGGGAGGTACAGAAAGCAGACTAGAACCAGACTCAGAATAGACAGAAGACAACACTACAGAGGGAGAGGTGGCATGAATGGAAAGGTTACCACAGGAGATCATGGGATTCTGGGCAACAACCAGCATTAAATTAATGTGGGAAAAGTGGAATAAAAATAGAAGAGAAACAGAAAGAAGGTGGGCTGCTACAATATATAGAGACGGCAACCAGATACACCTGTTGGTCTCCTGCTGTCAGCAGTAACCCAGAAAGCACCAGTAGATGTGACCTACTGAGAGTTTAGTAAGACTTTTAAGAAACTGCTCAATAACAGGTTGGTGAAAACATTAGATACCCTAGTGTGCATCCTAGGCAGAAGTGTTCATTGGCTGAACAACAAAAAATCAAGGGAAACAATCTACATGGTCAGTGTGGAAGAAACTATTAATAGAATCCCAGTGTAGTACTACTAGAGTCAGTATTAGGGCTTCTAATTTTCAAAGTCTTCAGTTCAAAGAAGTTCAAAAAGAAATAAAGGATTTGTTCTACTTTTGTAGATAGCAGATGGATAAGCAATGTAGTTTATAAACTAGAAAGAATGAAAAAGAACAGCAACATAGTAAGACTGGAAGAGTGATATGATATTCATCTGGATATTTGATATTGATAGTGATCTGATAAACAAACTATACAACAGAAGAAATAAACTGTTGCAGAAAAGAGGAAAATCCCAGGATGCAAAAAACTCCCTTACCAGCCGCAGTAAGAAGCTGAGATGCCTCATAAAATCCTCCAAAGCTAGTTATGAAAATAAAATTGCCAAAGATTCCAAAGACAACCACAAGGCATTCTATAGTTATGTCAAGAATCTAAATGGCAATGCTTAGATATGCTCTGAGCTACAACAGAATGGCATTAAATATACTGATCCCAAGGATAGTGCCAATATCCTGGCAGATCAATCTAGTGCCAACTTCACCCTCCTCTCACTTCCTAAAGGGCCCATCTCAATACCAAAAGATTGCCAAATTCTGGTAATCATGGCCACACTGGTAGAAACCGCGTTCTCCAAAGCTAAGAATACAGCATCCATGGGACCAGATGACGTCCCGGGCTGTGTACAACATGAACTACAAAATGAACTGGCACCTCACCTCAGTGTCATGCTTAATCATAGCCTCAACTCAGGCTCCGTGCCCAGTGTGTGGCGCACAGCTACAGTTATCCCACTCCACAAGGGGGGATCCACCTTGAATCCCGGGAACTATCTTACCATCAGTCTGATGAGCCTGATCTGCAAGGGCATGGAACGCATTATCATGAAACTTATAAACAAAGACATTGGCAACCTTCAAACACTGGACGCCACCCAGATTGGGTTCGTGAAGGGCCGGTCTTGTCTCCTGAACCTGATTGACTTCTTCGAATCAGTCTCCAGAGATGTGGACGAGGGTAAGGAGGTCCACACAGCCTATCTGGACCACAGAGCCTATCTGGACCTCGCCAAGGCCTTTGACACCATCCCCCACTCTGGAATCATAGATAAACTTACTAAGCTGGGCATAAATCCCTACGTCACTCGATGGGTTGCCAACTGGCTTACTGACAGAACCCAAACTGTAAAAGTAGCAGACTCCAAATCCAGCTCCAGACAAGTGACAAGTGGAGTACCTCAGGGTTCATTCCTGGGACCACTCTTGTTTGGCATTTACTTCTCTGAAGTAGAGGCCAACACTAAGGGACTCTGGCTAACAAAGTTCGCAGATGACTGCAAACTGGGAGCCATTACTGAATTCCCAAATGATGTGGATACTCTACAAAAAGGCCTTACAGAAACAGATGCTTGGTGCCAGAGCCATGGGCTCAAGCTTAATGCCAAGAAATGTATAGTTATCCCCTTTGGGAAAAAACATGTACCCATGAATTACCACATAGGTTGCAGTACACTAAACACCGAAAGTGTGATGAGAGACTTAGGGACACAGGTGGACAGTGGTCTCACCTTTGATAACCACATCGCCACAACAGTCAGGAAATCCTTCTATGTGGCACACCTCATTACTAAGGGCTTTTCATCCAGAAAAAAGTACAGTTGTGTACACTTACCATAAATGTAGATGTTCGAGTGTATTCACTGCTGCAGTCATTATATTTGGGTAATCTGCTGGCAGTTTGCCTTCAGTCAGCCTGATTAACAAAGTCTTGGGTCCTGCGTCGGTTGCTGTCCCGTCTTCCATGATGTCAGGTCGTCAGGGGTATAAAATATGCAGCCGACGCCATTACATCAGTTTTTCTTGCCCTAGATGTCAGGTGCCCCCCAAATGGGGAGCCAAATATTTAAGTAATTAAAAACACAAAAATATACATCTCCAAACTAAAGCAAATACACCAAAAATGCTTTTAAGCATAGTAAAGGAAAGTATAAGTATAGAGAGAGAAAAAACAGGGGGTTGGAGGGAGGGTAACCAGGACTGCAACAGTGAATACACTCAAACATCTAAATTTATGGTAAGTGTACACAACTGTACTATATTCTTCATGTTTCACTGTTGCATTCATTACATTTGGGTAGATTCCCAAAGCTATGCATGGGTGGATGGAATTATACAGCATTAGGACCAGCTATAAGGCCCTGCAGGACAGCAGTGACAAAGCCAGCTCTGGATTTAGAGAAGAGAGGTAAATGGTAATGTTTGGTGAACATATGAACTGAGCTTCAGGTAGCAGCTTCTAAAATGTCTCTGGTAGGAACACCTCTGAGAAAGGCTGTAGAAGTAGATGCAGCCTGGTGGAATGAGATCTGATCCCCTGGGGGATAGTTTTACCATGGTGAATATAGCAGAAATGAATACAATGGCTTATCCATTTGGAAACAGTCTGCTTTGAAATAGCCTTTCCCTCTGCCCCTGCAGCAAATGTCACCAGTAGTTGATCAGATTTTTTTAGAGATTTTGTTCTGTTTAAGTAAAATCTAAGCTGTCTGTGTACATCCAATGAATGCAGAACCCACTCCCCCTTGTTCTGCGGATTGGGAAAGAAAGTTGGCAAATGAATGGTTTGATTAAGAGCCACACTGGATACCAACTTAGGCATGAAGGATGGATTGGTCCTGAGAGACACCCAGTCCGCGTGAAAAATAATGAAAGGCTCCATTGCCATAAGAGCCTGTAATTCGGAAATCCTTCTAGCTGAAGTGACTGCTAAAAGGAAAGCTGTTTTCCAAGAGAGAAATTTTAAGTCTGCAGTAGCAGCTGGCTCGAAAGGAGCAAGAGTAAGTTTTTCCAAAACAAAATTGAGATCCCAGGCAGGGGTTGGAGCTCTCCTGGGTGGTCTTAAGTTTTTGGCCCCTCTGAGATACTGCTTTAGCAGAGGATGAGAGAAGAGGGGATGCTCCATGTTGTAGTGAGCTGAAATGGCTGAGGCATGGATTTTTATGGAAGAAAAGGACAGGCCCTTGTGAAGCATCTCAGTTAAGTATTGTAAAATCTGAGGAATAATGGGCACTGCTGTGCTTATCCCTTGTGATTGATTCAAGGCACAAAATCTTCTCCATTTGTCAGCATAAGATTTTCTAGTACTAGGCCTTCTTGTCTCCAAAATGACATCCATCACAGGTTTGCCAAGGGTGAATTTAGGTGATTAGCCACACTGCAAGATTCAAAGTTTGGAGCCGAGTGTGCAGAATTTGGTTGTTCTGCTGAGACAGTAAGTAAGGTGTCTGAGGCAGGTGCCACGGTGGAAGGTGTGACACATTGCGCAGGAGTAGGTACCAGTGTTGGTGAGGCCAGTCTGGAGCAATCAAAATAATTTTTGGTTTGTCCTGTTTGACTTTTAGTAGAACTTTGTAGAACAGAGGCAGAGGGGGAAAGGCATAGACCGATAGGTTTTTCCAGCTGAATGATAAAGCATCCACTTTCCAGGCTTTTTTGTGATGAATTCTTGTGCAGAATTTGTCCAATTGATAGTTCTGGGATGAGGCAAAAAGATCTATGTCTGGACTCCCCCATTTGCGTGTCAACATGTTGAAAGTCCGTGGTTCCAGTTTTCATTCGTGTGGGTCCATGAGATTTCTGCTTAGTTCGTCTGCCAGAGTATTTAGCTTTCTTGGCAGGAAATGAGCTTGTAGCTGTATTTGATAGGTCAAGGCCGTGTTCCACAATGCCATGGCTAGTCTGCAAAGGGGGTAGGAGTGTGTACCCCCCTGCTTGTTTATGTACCACATAACTGTGGTGTTGTCTGTCTTAATCATTAGTTGTCCTGGATGAAGGCAGTCCTTGAAGGCTGTCAGTGCATTCTGTACAGCTAGCATCTCTTTTTGATTGATATGAAGGTGCATTTGATTTGGGCTCCATTTGCCCTGAATGCACTTCCCTGCCAGATGAGCCCCCCCAAGCATAGTCTGATGTGTCTGTAGTTAGAGTTTGGGCGGCAGGGGGTGGAGTGAACGGCAGTCCCTTGTTTTGGTGGCAGGCCACTTCCCACCATAGGACCTCAAGTTGCAGGCTAGGTATGATAGGAATCATTGTTTCCAGGCTTTGACTGTGCTGACTCCATACACTTTTTAAGTATCACGGACGTTTCCTCATATGCAGTCTTGCATATGGAATTAGAAGAATGCAGGAGGCCATGAACCCCAAGGCTTGCAGAATTTGTCTTGGAGATAGCAGGGTTTTTGTGGCCACCTGTTTGAAGTAAGTTACCAAATGAAGTTGCTTTTCTGGTGTAAGGTAAGCCATCTGGGCAGTTATATTCAAGCTTGCACCCAGGAATGTAATTTTTTGAGTGGGTACCAGTTGTGATTTCTTTTCGTTTATAGTGTACCCTAGACAAGTTAGAACCCTTTTTACAAATGTCAGATGTTTTAGAAGAATGTCCCTGTTTTCTGCCTGAATTAGACAATCGTCCAGATTTGGATATATTTGAATATTTCTTTGTCAGCAAAATGCAATTACTGGAGCCAGGCATTTTGTGATTACCCTGGGTGCAGCAGATAAGCTAAAGGGCAGTGCAGAAAACTGGTAATGCAAGTAGCCTGCTTTGAATCAGAGGTATCTTCTGCAAGATTTCCTGACTGGGACATGCAGGTAAGCCTCTTTTAAGTCTAGAGTTACCAACCGGGCATCTTTGCCTAGCATAGGAAGTAACTGTTGGAGAGTCAGCATCTTGAATTTTGGAATGTCCAGAAATTTGTTTAGAATAGATAAGACCAGAACTGGACGCCATGACTTGTCTTTTCTGGGTACCAGGAAAAGTCTTGAATAGAAACCTTGTCTCTTTTCCTCTTCTGGAACCGGTTGAATAGCCCCCATGTTCATGAGGGACAGTACTTGTCTCTGGGCCTCTGCCCACTGATATGGGGGCAGACTGGCCATCCGTTTGGGATTGGCAATGTGTGTAAATGAAATCTGTATCCCTGGGATACTATATTTAAAACCCATTTGCCCTGGGTTATAAGTTGCCAGTTTCTTGCATGAAGTGCCAGTTTTCCCCCCAAAGGGGCGGTCAAAAGGTAAGTGCTTGGTAAGTGTAAAGGGAAGTAATTGAGACTGCTTACCATAGGGAGGTGCCTTGTAGCTTCCAGATTTGGAGGAGGAGGCACCCCATTGTTTTGTTCTAAAAGTCCCTTGTGACTGAAACCTGGAGCCTTTGGAATGTCTGGGTTTGACTTGAGTGGCTCTCGAAGGAACTGGAAAGGACCAGTTCTTAGTAGGCTAGTGCCTACTAAATCTTGGAGGTTGCACTTGTAAGAAATCTTTCACAGTTTGCATAAATTTAGCGTTATCTTCCATCTTTTTTAAAACTTCTTCAGCCTTATTACCAAAGAGACGGTCCTGTTGTAAAGGAGCATCCAACAATTTTGCTTTAACATGATTAGGCAAAGATTGTTCTTTGAGCCAACCATGCCTTCTTAATACAGACCCAGTTACAGCAGCCCTGCAAGAGGCCTCCAAAGAATCAAAACCACATTGCAAAGTATGTTTTCCAACTTGTTCAGCTGAATGCAATAAATCCTGTAAATCTTTATTTTCCACACAGTCAGAAATTAACATCATTTTCTTTTTATGCAGTCCCATGATATGCTGTTGATATTTAAGCATATGAAATTGACAGTTTAAAGCCCTGATTGCCAAGGTTGCAGAAGTGTAAACCTTGTTAGCCCATCTATCCAGCGCCCTGGAATCTCTATCAGAAGGGGTAAGATTTTTAGCAGTAGAGGCCTTAATGCCCTTGGGACCCTGAGAAATGGTTTCAGGATCTACAATAGGATTTTTGAAAAGGAATTTGTGGGAGTCAGGGACCCTGTAGTATCTCTGTCTGGCTTACAAGGAACCGGAGGCAGAGAATCAGGAGCCATACTAGATTCTGAAAAAACATCATCAACAATGTCTAAAACAGGAGGTAGAGCCAAAGGCCTATGCTGAGGAAGAAGAAGAAAATCTCTAAGTCTCTTTTTAGATTCAGAGAACTCCTGACGTTCCCAGTGGAAATGTCCCCTTAAAGTATGTAAAGTTTCCCCAAAAGAAAAATCCTCAGGGGGAGAAGCAGAAGGAATGGAATCTTCTGCATCAGAGCCCTCATAAGTTTGTATAGACAAATCCTGTTCATTAGAAGAGTCAGAAGAAATAGAATCCTGTTCTGAAGATTCATAATCAATGTCTTGCCAAGCCTCTTAGAAGGGGGGGGGGGGTGGCTACCCCTGATCAGAGTAATTAAATCTTCAGCCATTTTGATCATCTGTTTTTTAGGCATAGGGGCCTGCACATGTGGCACAGGCGTTATTTTTTTAGACATGGATTTTGATTTTGGCCTTAGTTTTGAAGATGGTGTTGGTCTAATATACAAATCTGTAGACCTGAAAACACCCTCAGAAGCTGGTGCCTGCGCAGCGGCTCCAGACCCATCTAAGGCAGAGACATCCGCGGGTTCCATAATTGAAGCATCTCGCGGCATACCGGACTCCGAATGGGTCTCCGTAGAGGCCTGCGAATCAGAAGTAGCAGGTATCAGGGGCTGCGAAAGCACCTCACTGAGTACCGGCGAATTGGCGACTGACTTAGGAGAAGCGTCGTCGTCGGAGGTGGACCTTGATGGCCTGTCTCTGTCTTTTTCTTTACGTTTTTTAGGTATTCCGATAGTCGGATTGCTTACCGACAACATTTCTGGATAATTAAATCGTGAGCCAAAATATTTAGAAGCAAAAATATACCAACGTTTAATAGTGCATTGATTAAATTTAGCACAAAACCGACAGCAAGGCACATTGTGGTCAGGGCATAGGCAAGGAATACAGTACAAATGAAAATCCTTATGAGGTATTTGCTTCCCACAAGTAATGCAATTATTAACTTTTACTGACATCGGTAAGGAGCAAGAAAAAGTTTTCTCAACGGGGTACTTAGCTTTTTAGTTGAAGACTTCGGTTCTGAAACTCGAAAACGAAAATTTCAGGAGTCGGCCGACCGGCACTTGCGAACTGCTTCTGCTTCAGGCACCGCACGGCAAGAAAGACTGATGTAATGGCGTTGGCTGCATGTTTTATACCACTGATGACCTGACATCATGGAAGATGGGACAGCAACTGATGCATGACCCATGACTTTGTTAATCAGGCCGATTGAGGGCAACCTGCCAGCAAATTACCCAAATGTAATGACTGCAACAGTGAAACACGAAGAACATGGAGGTCATTGTCCCATTAAACTCATCCCTCATTAGACAATTATAGAGTACAACGCCCTGTTTGGTATGTACCTCACAATACATCTGCAACAGCTGGAAAGGCCGCAGAAATACCTCACTAAAAGAATCACAGGCCTAAAGCATATGCCCTATGCTGACCGTCTAAAAAAAACTCCAGCTATACTCTGAGGCATATCGTCTACTCAGAGGCAATCTCTGCTTAACATACAAGGTCATGTCAAACCCTGAGCTGTTGGACATGCTCCACTTAAAGAAATCCCAATCCCTCAGAGCCACACGCTCCAGGGTTCTAAGCCTTGTCATCACAATGAACAAAACATGCTGGAGGGATAGGTTCCTGACCCAGAGACTCCCCATACTCTGGAACAGACTGCCCATACATGTCAAGGAGAGCGCTTCCTTGGCCCTCTTCAAAAGGAACCTTCACGATTGGATCTGAGATAGGAAATTTCCCCCGGGGATCACGTCAGTCGCCCTGCCAGACAGGGGTCCATGGAAGTAAATATTGTGGGAATTGTTATGGCTAGGTTTGTATAGGCCCCAGGGCCGATAGCCTAGTACCAACCTATGAACTTATATAAGGCAGCTTAAATGTTATGAAAAAAAGAAACACAGTGGAGTACAAATAAACAGCAAAAATTAAAACACTGAATGGAACAAGGCAACAGTCATGTCATTTAACTTAAATGTTGCAAACAATGTAAGAGAACAAAAAGGAAATTTAATAAGACACTGGGACACAATGGAAGACGCATTACCAGCATAAAATATGCTTTATACATTTGCAGTTAATTTTCTCACATGTGGTTGACAAACGTGACCAACAGTTATCTTCTTCTTTCCATGTCACTAAAGTTATCAGTCCTCAGATGTGAGAACACAGTTTAAATGGCTAATGTATTCACCCTTGAAGAGTCCCTCTCTTTTCTCCACCTCTCTGCAAACATAGACATCATAGTATATTTAAGTAATTGAACATTGGCAGTAAAGTGTCACATATAAAGGGTGGAAGCTGCTTACCTCCATTGGGGGGGGGGGGAAAGGCAAAGAAAGATACTACATGTGTTAGGTTTAGTGGCATTATTATCAGTGATTTTTGATCACAGAGTTTGCATTCATCGGGTCAGCTTCTCATAGTGGATCTGTCTACAGGAACTTGTAAGATCCCATTAAAAATAATGTACTGTGCTCCTGGAGACCTGTCATTAGCAATAACAATGACAGAACAAAGGCAGTTCAGAGAAGTAAAAAAAAACGTTGCAACATCTGTATCAAAAGCCATATGAAGAAAGATTAAAGCAATTGGTTATGCACTATCCTGAAGATGGCATGACTGAAACTTCTGAATATGTCATGGCAATCAGAGATCAAGTCTACCACCAATGAAAAACAAATTCATGAAGATTGAAAGGGCATTCTGAAGATATGGAGTGGATGTCTCAAAAAATATGAAACACTTCCTCACAAAAACAGTGTTAAGACGAACACAGCAGACTTCATGAGGAGTTAATAGTGAATTAATTCATAAATTCACAGTACAGACAATGTAATTCTTAACACAGGTGGGAAATAAGATGTTTGTTAAAGCAAATCTGCAGTCAATTTTACAGTTCAGAAATGGGTAGACTAAAAGAATGAAGTAATTGTTATTCGTCATCAGAAATCTATGTCACTGTGGTTTGTAATTAAAGAGGAAAGAATGTTAGGGCATCTGAACTATGGCATAAACCTGTGACTAAAGCAGTGCCTGCACAAAAAAATTAGATAAAATTCTATCAAACCTGAACTACCTTTAAAACAAACAGTAACTGAGGACCCAGCTGCAGAGATGTCAAAAGATCTTCTAAGAATCAAAATCTTCAGAAAATGTGATACCTACTCATGGCAACAGATAATAACCTATGCTTTATACTTCCGGTGAGACCAGCATTAACCATGCTCTTTGTTTTCAAAGTAGAAAACTACTGGGCCAACATCATTTTAAAAATAACTCTTTCCAAGCATAGCCTAATGGAACTACTACGCATTTTCTTTGGGGGGTTTATGCTTTTGTAATGCTCTGACCATCAATATGCCCTGGAGCAGCTTCCTGAAAGCAAATGAGCAGTCTGTCTCATTTGTTCCTTTCCCCCTTACCCCGAAGGAGACAAGACTACTATGGCTTCATTTATATTCAGCTTGTTCTGCCCCGTGACTTCATCTCAAGAAATATATTCCTCTAAAGCACCTTAGGGATACTGAAAAGTACATTTCAGTTTCAAACTCACTGAAACAACACAGCTATCTTGACAGAAATTAATGCCCCTGGGAAAGAAACAGAATGAACAGGAATTCTGACAGTCTCTCTGAGCTCAACATTCTCAGCTTGAATATCAAAATATCATAGTAAAGTGACATGCAAAATAAACCTAAAAGAAAATGCACTATGCTCTGCTTCATGTATAGTCTTCCATCTGTAAAGGGTAGTGATATTCAGCCATTTTTCCTTGTTGCCACTGTTTTACAATAGACTTTGACTGTAAATAAAGGAGGAGGAATTCAAACGTGGCAGGTTCTGAAAGTTCTTACAGCTATGCCATGGCAATCTGAAATACTGCAGAATGATTTTGCTCTTCCTTCATGCAGAGACTTGAAATGTACCAGATGTACCACATATTCATTCAGAAAGAAAAAAAAAGAAAAAAAAAAAACACAACTAGAGTTATTTTATTTGTTTTGGTTTTACTTCTTTATCTACACTTTGTTGACTGGGATAGTCCCACTAAACTAATGGCCTTTTTTCAGTGGAGATAGACTCAAGGTGGTATTCATACTGACAAGTGGAAACTTGGTCATGGTACCTTTTAAACTCACCTGAGGTACTATCAGCTCAAGTAGATGGGACCTCGGTTTAACATCTCGTCCAAAAGGTGGCACAAATAGGAGTGAAACATCCCCTTACACTGCACTGCAGGGTTGGCATTGGAAAATTAATCCAACTAACTGGTGTAGGAACAGAGCCAAAGGCAAATGTGCTACCTGTTGAGCTACTGAGACTACTATTTATAAAACAATATATATTGCCAAAAATAGTCAGCTGCTATAAATGCATTTCCGTGAAAAGCACACAAGCAACTTCTATATCGAGAAAAAAAATGTTTTGTTAGTACATGCACAAAACCAAAAAGTTCATGTTAAAGAACTGAAAATAAAAAGCAAGCACTTATTTCAGAACTTTCTTCCTTCTCAGTAATGCTTGCAGCAGAGCAGTACTAGGGTCCCTACTAAGAACAGCTCTCAGCTGGCACTGTTAATTGTAATGATTAAGGCAGCCAAATATTACAAGAGTACTGAGGACTGGTAAATAACCCTGTTAGAGTACCTGATAGCAGTGACAAGTTAGGGGGAGCTGCTTTAGAAAGTAAATGAATGGGTGGGGTTAACTGAAATGGGGTGGGATTGACCTTTATCTGAGGGCCCCTGCTGCATACTAGTCGCTTTTCTACTTCCCCGGTGCCCTTTCCTTGTTTTCCCTTCATCCTAGCCCTGCACCATCCATGCACATTACTTTTTTTTTTTTTGCTTTTTCACACTTTGTTTTACTTTTTAGCTTCCTCTGTTACTTTTAATACACCCTAAATGACCAAGATTCTACTGTAATAAGTCTGGAGGATGTAAGTTTATTAAGCCGAGGAAGTCATAGGGTACTAAATGCTCCAATGTGCATCTTATCTTCTTTTTTAACATTCTGGTTTAATAATGGCCTGAACAAAAAATTATGAGTACGGAAGGAAATTCAGTCTTACATTTCTTCCAAGAAAAAATAAGTTACGTCTAAAGTTTAAGATTAAAAGCTAACAAAACAGTAGACAATTGCAAGGATATATAATACTATCTGTGAATAGTGCCCATCTTCCTGTCCCTCCAAAGAGATAGTTACTATCTTTATACCCCTCTGAAGTTAGATTAGACCAAAAGTAAAAGTACAAATAGTCAGAGGCATATATTATACAGCTGTGGGTCTAGGAGAAGAAACCAAAGCACATGAATAAAAATCAAAGAGAGACAGATGGAGTACATGCAGACTCCACACAGCAGCAGTCATAACGAAAAACTCAACCACAGAGCCAAGCGCTGGTAGATGGCAATGCAAAGGTTCAGGTGCTACCACAGATAAGGAGAATACCAAAACTAATGGTGGAAAAGGAGTAAAATCATAGACTAATGCCATTATGAACTTGAAAACTTGGTAGATTCATAGGCTTTGCATTCGCATGCATTTCTGCTTTGAAAGTCATCAAGTACAAAATTCAAATATCTGTCATCATTATTTAAGACGGCAATCCTCACTGATTTGCCTGATAAACCACAAACCTTACTTGGAACAGACCAAAACATGACACAAAAAGTGACATTCTGCAGATTCAGGGAGAGTTCGGAGAATCTATGCTCCCCCCCACTGACATACACATACAACCATCAATTACAGCCACCTGTATGACTATGACTGTACATCTTAGGTGTTTGTATCAAATGAATGAATTAATACATAAATAATGGTTATACATTTTATCTCCTTTGCCTGCAACATGCAAAACCCATGGCAACTTCGCCCCTCCTCCCATACCTCTCAGCACTTTAGCTCAAGAATTAAGGAGAAAACTAAAAAAGTACTGGAAACACAGGAACAAAATCATGGACAGATGTTGCCTTTATATACTTAAGAAAGTTGCTAGAAGAACAGGCTATGCATCAACATGAATTTGTCTGAAGCTTAAATGTCTGTCATTATTTATTTATTTAAGTTTGATGACTGGGGAAGTCCACTGGGACAAGAAAAGCCCGTTTTCAGTGGCAGCCCGAGTAGAAAAGCTCCACAACAATTGCAAGTTACATTTCTCATGTTATAAAAGGACATAGTTCATACAGCTAATTAAACATTTACAGATTAGCCCCATGATATTTGCAATTGGCTTGTCATAATGTTACAAAATGAAAAGACATAATTCAATACAGAAATTTCAACATTTACATAAAGTGAATATTTTTGTTATAAAATCAACTGTAGGTTTAACATTTCAAAATATATAGTTATTAGCAGTTAGTAGTTTAGGAATTTAGCAACTGGCTAAGACCTTTGATACAGTGTCCCAATGAGATAGTTTCCTTAAACCTAACCCAGCCAGCCCTCTTCTGGTTTCTCAGCTACTTAACTGACCTCCAGCAGGCAGTTAAGTGGCAAAATGAACTCGCCACCCTATGATCGTTCTCAGCAGGAGTACCCCCAAGGCTCAATTCTTGGTCCATTGCACTTTACCATATTCACCAACAGGCTCAGCACAGCCACCCAGCATGCAACCATTGTTCAATACGTAGACGACTCCTCCCTCATATGCTCAGCTCCCTCCCTACCAGAACTCCTACAAACAACCCAACAATCTTTCCAAGACATTGAAAAATACCTCTCATAATCTCAACTCATACTCACTCCAAATAAAACAAAGCTTATGCTCTTCGCGGATACCAAAATTCCTGATAACTCTCCTCCTTTCACCATCTTCTTCACCAATAAAACTAAAATTGAACCTGTCCAGCATGCTAAACTCCTTGGAGTCACAACTGACAACAATCTAAAATTTGACAAACACCTTGCTCTATTAAAAAGGTCCATATCAAGCTACAGAGTCAAGCCATAGCTAACCAAGGCCACTAGACATTCCATAACTAGGACTCTACCCTTCTATAAGCCTCGCCAATATTCGCTAATTTCAGAAAATCAGATTTAAACAAACTGGAGTCCTGCTACAACACAATCCCAAGATTAGCTACTAACCTCCCTTACAGCTCACATTACTGCACAGCACTTCATAAACTAAACTGGACTGAACTACGTAATCTCCTATCCCTCAACCAACTAACTTTCATTTATTCCATCTTCCACCATCAAGACAACTGCCCAGCACTCAAGAGCTTATTGCAGCCCTGTATTCTCCTACCAAATATCTAAGTCCTGGAATTCCATGCCTCAGGCAACACTAAATTCTAGCAACACATCCAAATTTAAACGACTGCTAAGGAACACCTAACCAAACTAATCCAGGCTGATCATTCTGTCCTTCCTTGTTCTTACAACCAAAATATATCTTCCCTTACTAAATTCTAACATCCAAACTATCCCTTCTCTCATGGAATTCCAGTTTTTCTCTACCTATCTCAAGCTCAGTACTGCTTCTATTTTATCTACCTATCTCAAGCTTCCTACAGTTTCATCATATCAAGAATCAGCCATATTCTTGTTCACATACCATACATGTATCTAATAAATATTTACCACCAAAACCATGACATTGATCTACTGATCTGTCATTTCTCCATGATGGCAGAAGCTACTTCATGCTAGTTTATTTGGTAGCACTTTATATTAGTCTCTCAATTTTTATTGTTTATATATAAACTATTTACTACCTGAACTTACCAAAGTTATGCATCCTTGATAGTTCTTGTATTGTTTTTAATGTGTTTTTGTAATGCAGCTTTTCTCCCCGGGTCTCCGCTGAAAGAGGGCCAATGGCCCAGTCGGCCATCCCCAAAATGTAAAATACAATAATAAAATAAATAAATAAACAAATAAATGTAACCTGCACTAATTTGTCAGAACATTACACATTTAAAAAAAAGGCCAAAATGTGAGTTTCATGCCCCCCTCCCCCCACATGTTTACTTTAAATACTTACCTTCCTATGTACTGGCAGTATCAGACATTCTGCCTGTAAAAACAAACAAAGAAAAATAAATACATAAATAAATAAATAATACGGTACTTGGAAGAAAAAAAAAACTTGTTCCCATGCACATTCCTTCGCACTACCAGTTGACTCATTTAACTTCCTAACTCAGGCTGTCTGAGTCACCTGTTTCATGCAGCACCCTGAAGAGAGACTTTTTGTGTATGTTTCCCGCATCCTCAATACCAAAATGTAAGAGTTCCATGGACTGGTGGAGAGAGTTTTTTCCTAGGTTGTTTTGAAAACAGCCCAGCTAACAAACTAGACCAATCTTTTTGTTGTTGTTGTTGTTTAAATCCTCTGCTTGTCTTGGAACTCTGTACATTCTGGCAATTCGTCAAATTAATTTGTTATGTTGGCAAGCAGAATTTATCTTCCTTTATTTTTATTTATTTATTAATTATCATTATTGTTATTATTATTTATCTACTTAAGTTTGTAATAGGGTAGTACACTGATGACAACAAACCATTTCCAGCCACAGCCTGGGAGAAGAAATAAAATAAAAAATATAAAACAGTACTAATTCACAAACATGGAGTAATGAGAGAATGTAGACAGTCCTGCAGACAACTGAAACAATGAGCAAATATTACTAACAGAGGAAAAATATAAATGTGTATTAATTTTAGTAGTAAATATCGGAAGTAAGCAGCAAGTGAGGACACAGGGTAAAAGAAGTGATGTAGGTGAGGAATGAGTTAGGTAATGTGTCCAGTGAAAAAGCACTTGCAGTCAGATTTTTGATGGAATGTCGTTTTAACTGTGCTCTGAAAGTGTGGAAAGGAGGAGGATGGATTTCCAGAGTATGGTTACAAGAATCAAGGAGTGGTCAGTCCAGTGCAGTTAACTTAGGAGGGGGATTTGGAGTGAACAAGTCAGCTGCAAAGGTTGTAGGGGTGGTTTTATTATGGAGTTTGGAATTAGGAGGTAGGACGGCTCTTGGATGTAGTAGTGTGAAAATAAAATTCTGTAGGAGTAGCTCAACTCTGCAGGTGACTGTAAGCCATCTGGCTTTGGAGAGGAAAGCGTGGTGGTATTCCAGGGGATGGGATGGAAATGAATATATAGATTATTTTTCAATGGACTGCAAAGTGGATGAGGTCTATTTTTGAAAGCTGTGACTATGACGGGAAGCTTGTTTTGGAGTTGTGATAGGAGGACTACTTTGCCTATTGCAGCTCTCGCTGGCTTGGAGAGAAAGGGAGATATTTTCCAAAACCAGAATGAAAGTGAGTTGATTTTTACCTGGTGTTTTCAATGTGATTTTGGAAGTTAAGTGACTGGTCTAGCCATAAACCAAGGTATTTAAAAGATGTGGTTGTTTCTATTGTGGTACCACTGACATATACGATGTTGGGAATTTTTAGAATTTTTTCAACTTTTCTGAGATTCCAAATATACATTTTGTATTTGAGGGGTCACATGTAGCTTATGGTTATTTAGCCAAGAATTAAGGTAGTGGAGGTCAGATTATAGTTGGGTTTGAATAGCTGAATGTGAGAGAATGGATTAATCGATAACCATGTCATCAGCAAAGAGTCATAGGAAGGTTAGGGAGGTTGGACTGTAGTTTGTTAATAAAGACTGAAAACAACTGTGGGGCTGTGGGTTATTTCTTTGGTAAGGGGTGCTGGATTTGATACTGATGAATCAATTCTGACTCTGAAATACTAGTTTGTTAAGAAATCTTGAAACCAAGTGACAGTGTTGGAGCTAACTCTGATTTTTTTGTTTGAGGGAGAGACAGGAAGAAGAAGTGGTCAATAAAATCAAAAGCTTTGGTTAAGGTCAATGAAGGGTACTCCTGATAGGTTTCCTTTATTCGTGCTGATAAGAATCTCATCTTTAAGTGACCATGGTGCTGTCACTGTGCTTGGACAGTCCAAACTCCATGCTGTTTAAGAGTGAGGTGATGGTACTATTTGATGTAAGTGCACATTCATCCATGCTGGTACATCAAAATCGCCATAAAATCTCCTAGGCAGCTTCAGGAATAGGTTTTCTGATAATAAAGATGACTCATAGCTGACCTCCCTCTACAACAACCATAAAGCAGAAAAATGGATTTTCTATTCACTGCAGTGGGCAAGCTAGTAGGTTGTCAATTGCAACTTATTTTGAGGGTTAGCAGAATTTGTTGCTTCTTATGTTTCTGTCTGGGCAATTAGACTGATGGTAAGCTGTCTGCATTTTCCTTGATCCACACACTGTTTGCCTTTTTGTACTGGCAGTGGCAAGCAGTAGACTGACTAGTTGTTTTAACAATCGATTAGCAGTACAGCAAAGAGTAGCTAATAGTACAAGAAAATGTGTACATTGGGAGTGGGAGGGAGGATGGCATAATGGTTAAGGTGTTTACCTTACAGACATAAGGTGCAGAGCTTGATTCTCACATGGGGTAATAAGTTAGGCTTAAAAAATGACCACAAGGGCAGTTAGCCTAGTACTAACCTATGCACCTATGACAGCAACTGGTCAAGGTGGTGTTCAGCAATTTCAGAACCCTATGCAAGAAGATTGTTAACTAGAAGCAGGAAAAAAAAGATCAAGGTCAACACAGGTGGGGTAAATGGTTTGTGAAGCTCTAGAGGTTTTTGCTCTAACTTCAAATAACTGCATCCTGAGCTTTTTGACAAAATCAAGTTATAGCCTTACATTTCAAACAAATGTTCATATATCTGGGCAGCGGTTACGATCTTTGCAGTAGTAGTGCTCTTTAGCTTCTGGATGTTAAAATGGATTTCATAAGTCATAATAAAGGCTGTAAATATCAATTTTGTAATATTTTGTAAACAACTTCCAATATTGGGTTCATAAGTGTATACTAGGTTAATGACCACTATGGCCTTTATAAGGCTAGCCATGCAACCCAAATGTGTCCCACAAGTTCTATGTTTTAGACATTTATATAGGGGAGATTGGTGGTTATGACACAATTTACTGACCGACTCTACCCATCAGAGATGTGGGTGCCAGACCGGGGTGAATTTTCAATTTCACATCCAATGGTCCAAGTTATGCTTAGATATGGTTAGAGAGAGACTTTGTTTCACATGGATGGGGAGCCTGTTCCAGAGAAAGAGAATTCTCTGAGATACATATCTTTCTCTCCAAAATGCCCTATTTATGTTGCAAGCAAAATTTAGGTCTTTAGATCTAGGAGTTTTGATGCTGTTTGTTTTGCATATGTGAAAAAGGTTCATCAGAGTGAAGTCTCAAGATGCCTTGTATACCAGGCACAGACCACCTCTCAGTAGTCTGTAGCAAACTGAGTATAGAGATAGGGCATTGAGGCAATCTGCATAAGACATTGTGTTTATGCCCTGTATTCTTTTTGTAAGAAGCGTTTACAAATGTTCCAGTTGCTGCATCTGTCTGGTCAGGTACAGGGCATTATACTCCATGATGGGTCTGATGAGGGCAGAGTATAGTGGTACAATGACTTCCCTGGACCTAGAATCCATGTACTTACTTATAAAGTAAGTAACAAAGAATGATTTCCTTACTACCCTGGATACATGTTGGTCGAAGGCCAAGTTACTATCTAATTGTGTTCCCAGATCCCTGACTAGTGGGTCAACTCTTACGGGTGTTTTATTGATGCCACAGTTTCCTGGGTTGGCCAACTTCCCAAAAGGTACTACTATACATTTCTTTGCATTCTGCTTTAAGCCACTGCTTTGGAAACAGTCATTCATCTGTATTAGACCACCTTGTAAGATGTTACTGTCTTGAGGGGATTCTGTGACTGTTCCCAGTTTGCAATCATCTGCAAACTTGGCCAGCCAGAGAACTTATACATTAGCCTTGACGTCTGAAAAGCAGATGCTGAAGGGAAGCAGACCCATATATGTTCTGAGCTTATAGCACTTCAAGATATGCTACTTTCAGAAAAGGAGAAAAAAACAAACTTATAATCTTAACTTCAGTTTTATGCACACACACACACACACACACACACACACACACACACACACACACACACACACACACACACACACACACCGCACACTGCACACACCGCACACTGCACACATCACATACCACACACACACACACACACACACACACACACACACACACACACACACACACACACACACACACACACACACACACACAAACACACATGTGCCTTGAGGGACTCCACTAGTGACCGGCCACTTTGAGGAGGTGATCTCACCAATCCTAACTTCCTGGGTCACATATGTGAGCCAGCTGGCTATCCAGCATGTTATATAGGGGTTTCTGCCTAATTCCAGAACTTTGTTAACAATGCCAGAGTGATGTATTGTATCAAATGCAAATGCCTTAGCCAGGTCAAGGTAGGCAGTATGCACTGTTTTACCCTCATCCATTGCCTTTGTGACATTCTCAATGAAGTCCACCAGGTTCAGTAGGCATGACCTTCCTTTGACAAAGCCAAACTTGGATAGTTCCAGTGTCTCGAGGTCTCCTATGCCTTTGTTGAGCACTTCCATGACTTTGTATATAACAGTAGACAGTAAATAGGTCTGTAGTTTCTGAGATTTGTTGATGGGACATTCTTATGAAGATGAATGATTGTTTCAGCTCTCCATTCTCATGGCATGAAGCCTGTTTCAACACTATCATTAAACAGTAACTCCAGTTGCCCTGAAAGATCATGTTTTAGACTATGCAGCAGGCATTCTGGGATATTATTTGGGTCCATTGAGGCTGTGTTCTTGGTCTTAACGAGCGCAGCCAGGACATGCTGTCTATTTATAGTTGAAGGGGTTATGTTCAAAGGTATTTCTTGGGAGGTGGCTGGGAGTGAGTGGGGGGTAAAGATGGAACTGAATTTATCAGCCAGCAGATTTGCTACATCACCTGGCGCAATAAATGTGCAACCATTAGCCATCAGTTTTACATATTGCTGCGTGCTGCCTTTGAGGTTTCTGACATAGCTGAAGAAGGCCTTATGGTTGTCTTTTTTCCCTTGGAGGCCATTGTGACCTCAAAATTGGATTTACTGGACTTAATTAGCTCTCTTAGCTGCCTGTTTATTTTGTTTAGATTGTTCTTATCTTTATGGGAGTTGCATTTTCTAATTTTAGCCATATTTTTTTTTCCTTTTGTTGTATAACTTGTTTAACCTGGGATGCCACCAAGGTGGTTTGTTTTTGGAGTAAGGATGGGCTTACAGTACCTCTCTGCAGTCATTGACATGATTCTACAAAGTTTCTGTGAACAATTCTGCACAGGATGCTGTGTTTTCTTCATCTGGAGGGGCATTGAATTTTGACAAACTATCGCTGCCTTGGAATAGTTCCTAACTTATATTGGGTTTACTGCAGTTATGGAATTGATTTTGATTTTGAGGGAGACAGCTTTAGGGTTTGACCTTACCAGGGAGGATGTAACATTGTTGGTGGTGCAGCATTCTTCCATATTTGGAACCTCTAGTGGGCATATGCATGACCTGTCTGAGGGTGTTTGTATTTACAAAGTACAGGAATCTCTTTGCCTGCATATTTGGGGCCATGTAGGATTCCCAATCTACAGAAGGATAATTAAAGTCCCCCATAAGTAAGGTATTAGGTTGGATGGTGAGGGTCTTCAATAGAATTATGTATGTGCTACAACTTTCATGGGACATACAGGTTGACCTACAGCTGGCTAGGATATTGTACGGGATTTTATCTATGGTAACCTGCACGTGTAGAAACTCCAGCTCATCATCCTCTTTAACCATCCTGTGTGCTTATTACTAATGTGTATCACGACACCTCCAACTATAGTCCCTGTCTGTGAAGCTACTGGTCTAAAAGTATGGAAGGCACTGAAACCTTGCACTGCCAGGGTACTCTTTGTAGCTTTAAATCATGTCTCGGCAACTGGACAAATCTATATGCTCTAGGGTGAGGAGGGCTTGGATGGAGTTTAGCTTTTTGTTTATGCTCCTGGCTTTGAGCAGTAACACCTTGAGGTTTAGTTGAGTTGGTTTTGCTGTGTTGGTGCGTTTGTCAATTTGACATTGTCTAAAAAAGTCCCTATGGGGAAGGATACAGTTTTAGCTAGTATTTGAAAGCCTAGAGGGGGCAGGTGCAGACCATTCCTGGCAAAACAATACAGTTTAATAACCATGTCTTCCCATGGTGACAAATACTGGATCCCCTTAGAATGACACTAGAAACTTAGGACACTGTTAAAAATCAATAATCTTTTGTTGGTATTTTGGCATCATTCTTGGTGAAGATAATATGTTGCTCGGTGCTAGGCTCATACCAGCCTGAGATACACATTCAGAGAGAGCTATAATGTCTCTCTTCATATAGTCTAGGGAGGTATGTCTCAGTTAATTTATACCTCCATGGACTGTGATGGAACGATACTGGTACGTGTGGTGCAGTGACTAGAGTGCATGCATAATTTGATAGATCATGGCTCCAGATAGGCAACTTACGGTTATATTCTCCTTTCCAGCCTGGTTAGAGGGGCATCAGTACGTCTTACAATGGAGTCCCCTATGGCTAGATTCCTGGAAAGTGTGTTTGCTTGCCTTTTGGGCTTTGTATTTGTGTTTGACTGACTAAGGCTATATGTATGTTGTTAGCTGTTGTTGCTTTTTTTAAGTGCCTTTGGGTTTCCTAAGGATAATCCTTGCTGATGGGCATTCTAGGAGGTCTTTTTTGATTAGGAAAATTGCATTTAAATGCCTCAGCCAATGTTGGTGTGTGTGTGTGTGTGTGTGTGTGTGTGTGTGTGTGTGTGTGTGTGTGTGTGTGTGTGTGTGTGTATGCTAAGTGTGGGGAGTACTATATATGTAGTTCTGACAATCTGATGTGTGCTTTTATGCGATAGTTTATTCTCCAGTGACATCATCATTATGTACACATTTTGCATACTATATCTGTTACTTTAAGGATTAAGTGGTTGTCAGTAAACATGAGACAATTGCTACATTGTCTCAAGATACCCATATCTGCCAGGCTGGCTACAAATAAATTAGGAAATTGCATATCCATGTTATCTGGTCCCTTAATTGGTGTGCTACAAGGGTGTGGCATACAGAAGTTAACAGAAGGCTATTACAGGTGCCTTTTTAGGAGGGGGTTGGAGGCAGACTAGGCTATAAAATACTAAATTTAACAGTATTGCCAATCAGTGTGTAACTAGCTGCTATAAATGTGTAAGTATGCAAGGTATTTGTCTCAGTAACAACTCAAGCTACACACATACTATCTAGCAGCATTCTGTTTGTCCATCTGTGAGTTTTCACATGAAACTAAGCAGTTCTGTCTGTTACTTGGTTGTTGAGATAGTTAGGAAAAATACAAATATTATGACAATGCGAATAAACAGCATACGTACAGTATATCTTTGTAGCTGCACCAGACAGAGGTCCAATATCGCCATCAAGTAAGCTCTAAGTTGAAATATTTCAACAGCTTATGCACATCTATTAATAATGTTATGAACAGGCTATATTAGATGGTTAGAGACATCTGTAGGATGTAACTACAGAAATGCCTGAAGGTGTCACAGGGCTATACTGACATTGGCAAGTTTAAGCTACCATGATTTTCCAAAAAGATGGCACCACATACTAATTTATTTATTTTATTTAATATTTGTTTACCAGGAAAGTCTGACTCGGTCAGGAACCCATTTTCAGTGGTGGCCTGGGAGAAAAGCTCCAAATGATACATGAAAAGTTAAGACATTACACATGAACAAGACAACAGCACACAGTAAACAAGTAATGAATACTAAAAGTACAGAGAGGCAGATACAACAATAAAACGGATCTACTTCAGCAGATCGAACATTTACAAGGTCGAACCACATATGGCTGAGACCATATGTTTGAACCCGTAAATGTTCGAACACTGAAGTAGAAACACAAAAAAACAACAAAGTAAATGTGTATAGCAGGGGGGCGATGGCCCCCTGCACCCCCCACACCCCCTTACTTAAATATACCATCTCCGAGATCGCACTACATTGCGGAAATGGGAAATCTTCCCTTTCCGCTCTGTACGGAGATCTCAATTCAGTCTGATCGAACTTTTACAAGTTCGAACATATGGTCACGGCCATATGTGGTTCGAACTTGTAAACGTTTGATCGACTGAAGGGGACCCCAATAAAACATGTACTAGATAGGAAATACTAATTAAAAGTAATGTGGTAGGTTACATGTTTTTTTTAATCAGGTAGGATTAAGGTAAAGAGTGAAAGTCAGTCAGAGGGTCAGAGGCTCAAAGAAGCAAGCATAGGCTTTGAAGAATTATGATGTAGGATGGGAATAGTTAAGGGTGTAGAAGCACAAAGTTTCTTAGTTCAATATGGTAGTGGTTAGTGGATGAAATTCATATCTAGGGATCTCTAGATATAGAAAGGAAAGGCCCTAGAGAGTGGATGGAATTTGCCTGTTAGGGAAAGAGCAGGGGCAGGTCTGATTACAAATAAATATTTTTTAGGGTGTGTGTGAAGCTGTTAAAGCTCTCATTGGTAGTAATGCCTGTTGGCAGAGATTATAGGCACTGTCCATCTCTTTTGTTTGGAATGTAGACAGTCAGGAGTTGTTTAGCAAAGGGCTCTGGTAGGGATGTAGGATTTTAGGACAGATTTGAGGGCTGGGCAACTATAAGGTGTATATACCATTTTATGTGCAAAAGACAGCTGAGCTAGGTTTAGGTGGTGTGCGAGTTCAAGCCAGTTTAGTTCTTTCAGAGTTAGGAAGTGATGGAAATGGTAGGAGTAGCCTGTGGCAAATTTGGCAATTTTATAGTAGCAGGATTGGAGCTTGTTTTTAACAGAAGACTGTAAGTTAACGTATAAGAGGGTTGCATACAAGAGAGAGGGAAGCAAATGGGTGTTGGCAAGGGTTTTTCTGGTGGAGTTATCCAAGAAAGCTTTTTGTCTATAGAGTGTTGCTAGTTTGATGTGTGTTTTTTTAATGCTATTGCAGATATGGCATTCAAAAGTTAGTTTGTTGTCTGTGGTAACACCTAGTAGCTTAGCTGTAGGAACTGTTTCAATTTCTGTGTTATCCTGACAGAATATTTTAAGGTCAGATGAGACTAGTTTTGCTGAGAAAAGCAAGAGGTTTGCTTTTTTTAGGATTTAGGAGTAGCTGGGCTTCTCTCAGCCATGTCTATACTGAGGTGAAGGTGGTTTGGGTGAGTTGTTGCAGATGTTGTATGCTATTAGAGGAGAAAATTATGGCAGTGTCATCTGCATATTGAATAATGGAGCTAAGAGGTTATGAGGTGTGAAGGTTGTTGGTGAAAATATTGAAGAGTAGGGGTCCAAGTATGGACCTTTGTGGTACCCCAGTTGTGTTGGTTTAATACTGGGATAGTTTATTTTGCCATTTAACACATTGTTGGTGGTTGGATAGGTAGCTTGCAAACCACTGGAGGGCTGGTGGGGTGCAACCTACAATGGATAGCTGATGAAGAAGTTTGTTGTGGGGTACTGTGTCAAATATCTTTGATAGGTCTAGTAGTAAGACGGAGGTGATATTACCAAAGTCAATGGATTTGGACACAGTATCCATGAAGGAGATTAGGGCAATGATGGTGCTGTGTGATGGGCAAAAAACATGTTTGGTAGGGGTAATTAGTTTGTTTTGGATGAGATGGTGAAGCAGTTGTCTAGGTATGCATTCTTCCAGGAGTTTGGAAAGAGGATGGAGATTGGTCAATAATTGGATAGCTCATTGGAGTTGCACCTTTTTTGTAAAGGGATGATGACAGATTTTTTTCCAGAGGTTAGGGACATTGGACTCTGCTATGGAGATGTCCACAATAAGCTCTGCACCTTTCAAAAAAAACAAAAATATGTCACTGTAAATCCAACACTGAAACTTTTTTACTTTTTATAGCGCCTGATGCCAGTTTTGAATTCAGTGTCAAACTGCAGCTTTTTTATTACTGATTTGACAGGTTTAGTTGTGGTGGTGGTGGCAATAAGCTCATATGCCGCAGTGGTGCAGCAGTTAGCATTGTCGCCTCACAGCAAGAGGTTCTCCCATTTGATTCTCGGCTGAAGCACCTTCTGTGAGGAGTCCGCATGTCCTACCCAGGGTCAAGTGACGTTAAAGACATGCAGGTAGGTGCGTGCATGAATGGGTGTGCTTCTTTGAAGATTGGGCATTGGGCTCGCAACTTGGCACCATAAAAATCCACTGCCAATCATTAACGGACCAGAGTTCCGCTGGGCGATCCCCAACTGGGAAAAGCCAAAAGACATTACTTTTTAGTTGTGGTGGCAACATTTGGCACAAATCACCCATATTTAAAATATTTCTAATGGCTAAAGGCTCTACTGGTGGTGATGCGCAATAAATGACACTTATTTTCATGGGATAAGATACAATGTCATATGTTGAGAACACAGAATCATAAAACTCCAGTATTTAAATATTAATTTCACATTTATTTTTCTAACTGCATAGTGTACTGGGATACAAACCAGACTATTATTCAGACAACCAAAGTTCCCCTTAGGGCTTTGGAAGTGGAAGAACAAGGCAGTAGAGAATGGGAGTATGTGGATGCTGTTAGCTCACCCATCATGGGGTCCACTGCTGTAATGGTACCTAGCAGAGGCTAGATTTATTACCAGTAAAAGAAACAGACCAGCAGTAATCACACAGAGACAGGGGTTTGCATGTAGCTGGAGGTAAATTTATTACCAGTATAAGGAAAAGACCAGCAGTAATCACACCGAGACAGGGGTATGAGCAATAGTGCAAACTTACAGAGCCAGCAATGTGGGACAAACCTGTGTGCCAACACGAGCGATCAGCATTAGGCCTACACAGAAAAACAGTATAATGGCTGCCTAGATGATGCCCTCTAATAGATGGTTCTCAACCAGTGGTGGGACAAACGGGCGATTTAACTCTTGCTCTATTGGGGGAATGGGCCACAAGCTCATGGGAGAAATGATGACTGGCATACAGCAGAGAAGAACAAGGATACATTAAAAAAAATCACACTTAGTATGGTTAACATAGTCTTTCAGACACTGGAAAATTTCAAACAGTAGGACAGTTTGCACAGCATGTTTTTTTTTCTGTAATGCATTCTAAATACTTCTAACAAACTCATTCTAAAACTCAAACTTGTGTTTCATCTCAGTCCAAGGTGTGAAATAAAAGCAGTAATGCAATGACAGTAGGTAAGTAATTTCAGTTAGAGATGGTCTATACCCACATCAGTTTTGGAGAATATTGTGTCTGTATTTATATCTTGAATTATGTACATGTGATATGATATTCCTTAGCTACGAAATTATCAGCTTAGTGAATACCAATGCAAATCCTTATTTGGTCAATGTGTTTAGGCTTAGGAGGTATACCCTAAAGGATAACCATGGAGTCAGTCCAGTATAAGGTTCAAAATGTCAGCATCTTCTGTCTTAGCTCTGCCTGTACCTTTAAAGTAATCAGACAAAAGAGAAAAGAGAAACTATATCAATATGTCCTCTGAACCAAAATCAAATGAACTGCTACTGAAGCATTGAGAGGCAACGACCTTTGGTCAATGTCCCACAACTCACTACAACTGGAACCTAAGCACCCTGGATCAGTGTTTCATCTTCTCTACCAATAAATTATTAAAGCAGCTGAGAAATTACTATGGTGTTGGGACACATTCTCTCCCTATCACGGAACACAGGCAATTTGGTCCGCCCTCCACAAAAAAATGAAAGCAGCCAAAGGAGAAGCAAGAGAGTGCATCAGTATATCCAGTAAACCACAACTCGAGTTGTCACTGAAACATTTAGAAAAAATGGCCTTTGGTCAATGCCAAGGAGATAGCATTTTGTCTGGTTACTTTCATGTACTCTACAGGGAAAAGGAGCTTGCTTATCTGAGTGCTATGCTTCTGGACTCTGACTCTTGTCCTGTTTCATTTACTGTATGTATATGTGTATATACACTGTATGTATGTATATGTGTGTGTGTATATATATATGCTCACCTTTTTTCTTACCATTTTCTCGAAAGCTGGAATTGAAAGGCTGATGTTTTGAAGATATGTTGCTGAAAGATGTAGTTTTACATACTGAAGTTTGTCAGATATTTTGTACACTAACTGAACTTTTGCAAATTCCACAGAATGACTATGATTTATAGACAAAGCACAACTTTTATCTATGGAACAAGAATGTCTCTTTTGTGAAAATGCACTTCCATAGAATCTGCACACAGCTGTTGTTATGTATTCTGTAATTCACTGGCTCTCGAATTATTATCTTTAAATGGACCCATTTTTTCATGTCTAGACTCAACTTTTATGTACTTTACTGAGTTGATACTTTACACCTCTTTATTATTTTCCTTGTCTGAAATTCATACAGCTAAATTAATGGTAAACATGTATCACACACTGCCTTTCTTTTGCTATTTTCAAAACTACAGCTTTGAATAATTTGTGCTTGTATTTCTAACGCGTATCTAAAAACTTACAGTTCTTTGTAAGGCTTTTTAATTTACTGCTAAGCAAATTTAAATTGTCATGGTCATTTTGTGAAACATTTTCTGATTTATAACTATCAAGGTATACATTTTCGTTAGCTGGAAATAGTTTAATATTTATTCTGTACATCAATAAAATCTATCAATTTCACTGAGAGTCTCACAACAGCCATATGGAAAGTGATACTCTTCATAGAATTTCTCTCCAATTGAATGTAATAAGAATGCTTAAACTCTCATCATTTGTACATCTAATTCAGTGACAGACACCTTATAAACCTGGTAACTGAGCCTTTTCCATTGCAGACCAAGATAATGGCAATCTCTGTCGATATCAAAAGCAAGGAAATGTTTTACTTGTAGAGGCACTCTTTTAATTCAGTTATGTTCTTTTTCCAAGTCTGGCTTCCTAACTTTCTATCTGTGGTTAACTTTCTAAATACTTCATATAAAACACAGTAAGCCCTTTTTCAATTTATTAGTCTGGCTGTTCTTTTAATACTTTGTAACAATTTTGTACTTATTTGTACTCAACCTTGCTTGAAGCTCTGTCTTTTAGACTTTACCTTCACACGTCAACAATGTAATGATGATTACTGAAAATCATTGTCATCCAGCAGCTGTTACATAAAAAAAATTAAACAATGACTGCTCACTGCTATTCAGAAACAAACTCACTGACTGGACAACCTAACCAGCATGCCCTCTGTAAATGCGAGCATATACCAAAAGAAAAAAGTGTGGTTGCTGAAGTACCACTGAGTAGGCAGACTTTCTATTGGCATATGCTGGGGGTCAACAAAATACGAGAAAAATCAGCTACATTCTTCAAAACTAAAGAAACAAAAACAAACCCAATTTTCCTTGTATTCCTCCAATGCCACTTATAAAATTCTGACATTTGAAATATTAAAAAATAAATAAAAACAGCAATGGAAACTCTCTTTTCTCTATTGCTTCTCCTGCGCTGCACTGTTATACTGTGCAGGGAATGTCCCATACGCATGCAAAGTGCATGAGTAAACAAGGAAGCTCACAAAAGAAGACTGAAGTGCCATTCTACAAAGATTATTACTTAAGAAAAGTAAGCAATTTCTTTCTTAAATGATGTCATTGTATAAAAGTAATAATCCTCTGATATTATAGGTTTATAGGTGTGTACTAGGCCAACGGCTCTGGAGCCTTTACAAGCCTAGCCCATAGAAGTGCCCTGGCATCATATTGTTGTTAGATCCCGGTGCCTCTATTAAGTAGAGCCACTGGAGTGATCCCCGGGGTGAACTTTCTATTTCCCCTCCACTCATCAAGACTTCTCTTGAAAAGGGCCAGTGAGGTGATCTGCTTGATATATATGGGAAATCTATTCCAGAGCATGGGAAGTCTCTGGGTTATGAACCTGTCCCTCCAGCATGTTCTGTTGATTGTGGTAATGAGGCTGAGGTCCCTGGAGCATGTGGTGAGGAGTGATTGGGATTTCTTTAGGTGCATCTAACAGGGCTGGGACTTTGTAAGTCAAGCAGAGATCGCCTCTTAATAGACGATATGAGAGAGAAAAGCTGGAGTTTTTTGAGTCTGTCCATGTAGGGCATGTGTTTAAGCACTAGGATCCTCTTCGTGAGGTACTTTTGTGGCCTTTCCAGCTGATGCAGGTGTTTAGTGAGGTACATGCCAAATGGGGCATTATACTCGATGATTGGTCTAATGAGGGAAGAGTAGAGAGAGATGATGACCTCTTTCTTCCTGGATGCAAAACCCTTGATAATGAGATGTGTCACACAGAAGGACTTTCTGACCACAGTGGCAATGTGGTGGTCAAAAGAGAGGTTGCTGTCAACCTGTGTCCCCATATCTCTTATAACTCCTTCAGAGTTCAGTGGGCTACCATCAATGTGGTATTAGTGTGAACTGAATTTTTCCCAAAGGGAATGATGACGCATTTTTTGGCATTAAGCTTAAGGCCATGGTTTTGACACCAGTCATTGGTCTCAGTGAGGCCTTTCTGTAGGATGTCTACATCACTTGGGGAGTTAACTTGCTCAGCCAGAGTCCTTCCATGTTGGCCTGGACATCTGAGAAGTAGATGCCAACCAAGAGAGGACCCAGGACCGATCCCTGTTGGACTCCACTCATGACTGGTTGGCAGTCCAACTTGGAGTCTGCTACTTTCACACTGTGGGTTCTATCTGTGAGCCAATTTGCAACCCACCTAGTGATGTAGGGGTTGATGCCTAATTAGGTGAGTCTATGAATAATTCCTGAGTACGGAATGGTATCAAAGGCCTTGGCCAGATCGAGGTAGGCTGTATGAACTGCCTTGCCCTCATCCACAGCTCTGGTGACTTACTCAAAGAAGTCAACCAGGTTGAGCAGGCATGACCTACCCTTCACAAAACCAAATTGCATGGGATCCAGAGTTTGGAGAGTCCCTATATCCTTGTTAATTAGGTCCATGATGATGCGCTCCATAGCCTTACATAGACTCGTCAGGCTAATGGGACGATAATTCCTAAGGTCTGTAGTCACTCCCCCTTTATGGAGAGGGATGACTGTAGCAGGTGCCATTCTGTAGGGACAAAGCCTGAGGTGAGGCTGTGATTGAACAAGACACACAGGTGTGGTGCTAGTTCACTTTGTAGTTCATGTAGAATACAACCAGTGATATTGTCAGGTCCCATAGAAGCTGTATTCTTGGCCTTGGACAATGCAGCTTTAACCTGTGTTGCAGTAATGCTGGGTGCCTGGCATTTTTCCGGTATTGTGATCGGTCCTTTGGGGGGGGGGGTAAAGCTGGCACTGAATCTGTCTGCCAGTATGTTGGCAGTATCTGTTGGCTCAGTATAGGAGGTAACATTGGACAGTAAGTCAGAGCAAACCTGGGTATTCCCGTGGAGATTTTTGATATAACTGTAGAAGGTTTTGTGGTTGTTTTTTGTGTCTGCCGTAATTCTGCCTTCATAGCTAGCTTTAGAGGTTTTGATGAGGGATCTCAACTTTTTGTTGAGGCTAATAAGAGAGTTTTTCCAGTCTTGGGACTTCGCCTTTTTCTGCAACAGTTTCTTCCTTCTGTTGTAGAGTTTTTTAATGGCAGGGGACCACAAGATTGGATTCCTTTTTTTGGAGGAGAGCGTCTTGGTCCTGTTGGGTATGGCTAGTTCCATGCATTTATGTACGCATTCGTACAGTGCATTGGTGTATGATTTGTCACTCATGCACCTATTTTCCAATTGCATGGGTGCCGTGAAGTTAGCCACTTCTGTTTTTAGGAGCCCAAAGTTAGCTTTGGAGAAGTCTTTCATGGTGGTTACCTTTGTCTAGCATTTTATACTACAGCTGATTCTGTCTTGAAATAATAAAAATCACACAGCTTACCAAAATCACTCTTTGGTTCATTTCTTCAGTAGACTAAATATGACCCTGTGAATAATTAACAGACTTTTTCTTGGTTCATGGTAACTCGGAAACTTTTGTCAAATCAGTGCAGTATTCTCTCTCTCTCTCTCTCTCTCTCTCTGTCTCTAGGTCTCCTCCTTTCTCTTGAAACTCAAGTATTATCTAAATTTTTGAGACTTCTTTCTCTGTAATCTAGGAATGTAGTACAGCAAAGCCTTTCCCAAATTCTTTGCTATTACATTCACAGTGAGTAACACTTTGAATTTCTGAAGTCTGTGCTTTTAGTTTTCAGGTGCATTACCCTGAAGAGAAGTGTTACCAGCTAGCTTCAGCTGATCCATTTCTCAAATGAAAGATAAAAATCACTTCTGTTGTTTACTTCTGATAAAGTGTAACATTAATATATCAGTAAGGTACAGTTGTTTTGTGAGGAGTAAAAAGTCATCTGTTGCATTATTTACAACACAGTTTTACATTTATTAAACAACAGCTATCAGCTTTACCAGCCTTTTAGAAACTGGAAATATACTTGCATTTTACTTTAATGCCACAAGATATGGCAAGGACATAATGAAGGATTAAATGCATGCCTAGCATTTCAGTAAACAGGCTTTTGAATCATTTGACATAATTTGATAGAAATGTAAAAAAAAAAAAAAGTAAAGTCACACTACAGTCTGCAATCATTTTGTTACAACAGTATCAGTTGTCACTAAAAATTCTGCATTGCCATTTGCTGCCAATTATAAATCTTACAGAAGCCATTTTATGTGGGTTGTGTGGGTTGGAACACATTATTTCATTTAACTATTGATTTTTTAGGTGCAATAGAAGAGAGAATTTTTACCAGCCATTTGACTTTTAAAGAAATAACAAAAGTCTGACTTTTCTAAGGTTGACAAAAGCCTTTTGAGATGATTGTTTATCTTCAATGTGAGCTAAGCATTTTGGTGTTTACATGTTGTACAATGAATTATGTCTTTTGAGTCTAGAAATAATGCATTTACTAAAGCTAGTATTGTTGTACACTCAAAGGGCTTTTGCACTATCCTGTGAAAAACCATGTAGCAGTAGAGTAGCTAGGGTGGGGCGAGAAGGCAACTGCCCTGGGCGCAAAGTGTTGGGGGGGGGGCACGATCAGCTGGTCCTGATCTCTCTTCAATGCAATACCAGCTGGTATTGCATTTGCGGTCTAACTTGAGTGCTGTAGTGCTCTCTGTGTGGTCTAAACTCAACTGTAGCAACTGTTTGCTACAATTTGAAATAAAACCTGAGCACTGTAGTGTTCTGTGCAGGCAAGGAATAAATCATAGCAACTGCTTGCTACATTTGTAGCATGCAGTTTGTTACAGTTTAAAAAAGATTTTTTTTTTTAAATAAAAACATGAGCACTATAGTGCCCGATCCAGGCCGTGTATAAACTGTAGCAACTGTTTGCTTTATTTGTAGAAAATAGTTTGCTACAGTTTAAAAGAAGAATTATTTTTTTTTTAAATAAAATATGTGTTGCAGGAAAATTGGGGGCAGGGTACAGAAACGTTACTTGAATGGCTGGGGCAGAAGGGAGGAGAAGGGGATGTGTCATGCATCTGGCCACCTACTTGGTGTACAAGTAAAAGGAACTTTTTTTGGTTGGTCTTTTTCATGGCTTACAGTGTAGCAATTTGCTTATTACAGTGAAGTGCTTTTTTTTTTTTACTTGAAGAGCTGAGTGGGTGGGCCGCTGTTCCATAGTACCAGACCAGGGTGGTGGTTGAACCAGCTGTGCTTCTGCCATGTAGTATTCTTGTAAGGATTAAGAAGATTACAGTTTAAGTCTCACTTGCAAATAATGATACATCTCGGTAAAAACCCTATTCAGATATTTGCTGTTGCTGGCTAGATCCTGTAATCAAACTCAAATATTGTTCAGATTACATTTAAGCAATAATGCAGAACTGTGCATGGGTATATCAGGATTTACCCATTATTTTATGTGGTTATGAGGGAAAAGCTCAAGTGATTAAACAAAGTCAATCATAGGTAAATCCTGATATACACAAAAAACTATTGCAAAGTATTACCGGTGCCAGAAGGTCTGCTCTTCAGTTTTTCCCTTAGATCTTGCTAGTTCTCTTCTCTCTTGCATTTAACTAGCTTATTCGCCTAGCACTTCTTGTAGCAATTATTGTAGCACACATAAGTGCTAACAGCACTAAACATCCTAAAAGGAAACAGCTCCAGTACTTATTAATAATGACCACCCCTCCTGGCATGTCTAAAGGTCAGTTTCCTGTGCTTTCTCCTATTAACCTGGTGAATTGCCTTTATGTACACAGACAACCCACTCCTCTTACCTCCCAACACTCAGACTTGTGAGAAATGCACTTATATATCCAAACTGGAAGACATGCACTCTCCAGCCAAGACCAGAGCAGATGGTCAAGAGGAGAAGGTCAACACCTGCACCACACCATATGGAACACATAGCCCTCCAAAACACCCACCATCATAGCTCTCACATAAAAATACAAACCACACACCCACTTTCGCGGAGGCTCTCAATAGAAATCTACCCAAACAGCAGAGACCTCCAAATCAGAAATGCACTCGACCACCACAACACAGCAGAAATCACAAGACACATAGCTCACCTACACAGTGTGCCCCTCAACTTAAGCCCCTAAGGCAAAACGGCTTGCCCAATACACTAATCATAGGTGACTTGATAGTGAGGCACACTGATGTCCCACTCACCAGGTTGAATAAGGAGAAGGTAACAGTCAGCTGTCTGTCGGGTGCCAGGATCCAACACATAACACACACACTCAAGTCACTCCACAAGAAATACAGGTATTACTCTGTCATTGTCCATGTGGGTGTGAATGACCTGAGACGCACCTCCCTGGACTACATGAAAAGAGACATGGAGGAGCTCCTGGATTATGTGGCCCAGGTAGGTATGACCCTAGCCCTGAGCAGCATCTTACCGTCACCCAGAATGATACCGCAGTACAAGCAGAAAATGACGGACTTCAACAATTGGCTAAGTTTCTAGTGTCATTCTAAGGGGATCCAGTATCTGCCTGCTTGGGGTGACGTGAGTGACAGGACTCAATGTTTTGCCAGAGATGGCCTGCATCTGTCACTCCTAGGTTTCCGGATACTGGCTAAGGCTCTTGCCACCCCTATAGTGCCTTTTTACGTGGTGTTTCAAAGACCAAATTACCACTGTAACAGCTATAAATAAATGCAGTCTGAGGGTCATGCTGCTCAACGCTAGAAGTCTAAATCTCAAGATGCACTCGCTCAAAACACTCCTCAAAATGGAGAACATCAACATTTCTGCTGTAATGGAGACCTAGTTTAAAGCAGCAGAAAGCACCCCTGCTCTACCAGGCTATAACTCATTCCACACCTTTCGGCCCCAGAATATGGACCGAAGCTCCAAAGACAGTGCCGTCTCCATATTCATAAAGGATATGCACCCCTCCAGATTAGTAGGCCAGCATAACGCATCGGAGATACATCGGGTACAACTAACAGTGGGTAACAAGGCGATTCAGGTCATAGCCTGCTACAGGTCCCCAACCATGTCCCAAGACTCTCACTCCATGTTTCTAAGCACCCTGGAAACTATTAGGGTCCAACCCAACACTCTCATACTGAGTGACTTCAACTACCCCTCCATCAACTGGAAAAACTACTCATGCACCAATACACTTGCCCAATGCTTCCTGGAATTCATTAATTCCAATGGGCTGGACCAGATCATTCTTACCCCCACTAGAGGAAGCAACATTCTTGACCTGGTTATTGCTAACATGGGCAACCGTTACTGAACACCAATAGTCAATTCCTCTCTGGTTAGATCCAACCATAAACTAATTACCATGGAAATCCATATCTCACCCACACCACCAGCAAAGGTAACCACCATGAAAAACTTCTCCAAAGCTTACACCACATGCTCCAGCGACCTCAACCTCATTACCACAATCAACAGAATGTGCTGGAGGGACAGGTTCATAACCCAAAGACTGCCCATGCTATGGAATAGACTTCCCATACAGGCCAAAAAGAGCACCTCACTGGCCCACTTCAAGAGAAATCTTGATGAGTGGATGGGAAACAGAAAATTCACCCCAGGGATCACATATCTCTTTAAATGTTCAAAGTATTGGGGCTGAAAGATAATCATCTGAAGCAGTTACCACATAAACTGCTTTCTTAGTCTGGTCATCGTGTGAAACTGTTGGGAGGGGTCAGAAAGTGCTTATGTGTAAATATTAGAATACATATTGGAGTTTATTCTAGATAGCTGTGGTAGTGAATGTAGCATATACACTTGGGTCTCTTAACTTGTCAGAAGGTTGGCATGGAAAAAAAAATTCACAAAAAGATCATACTGTTACAGAGTGAATCACAATGATCAATCTAATGATTCAGTTAAACAGCACAACAACATTAAATTGCTTAGGCTATCTGCCTGGAGTTCATAGTATTTAGACAGATCCTGCAATGTTAACCAGCAGTACATATGTGATGGAAAGTTCCAGTAGCTTAGAGATACACAACTAAAGATGAGTCAAACTGCAAAGAGAAAACGAGTGTGATTAACAGACAAGGCTTAATGACTGGGTCAACAGCATATTGTAAAAAACAAACAAAATTGTATCTTTATAGATCCATAAAGCCTTACTAAGGCTGTTGAAAGAGAGCACTATTGGTTTTATTTAGTTATTTTTATTTGTTAACCTGTATAGTCAAATTGAGCAAACACCATTTCCAGAGGATGTATCGGGAGAAAAACTTCACAAAAATAAAATGTAACAGAAAAGTAGTTAAACAATGAAATTAAAAATATAAAATATTAAGATCAGCACTATTCCATCCATCCATCCATCCATCCATAATCCCTTTTTCTCATTTTTGCTCATGGGGTTGGGGTGTCATTTTAACCCTAACAATCATCTAGAGCCAAGGTTTATTATACCACCAGGTGGCTAGCCATGCCACAGTAGTTCTTCCACACCACACACTCACACTCGCACACACACCTATGGTCAATTTAGAGTGTCCAGTCTACCTACTACTGCATGTCTTTGGAATGTGGGAGGAAACTGGAGCACCCGGAGGAAACCCACACACACAGAGGGAGGGCATGCAGACTCCACACAGAAGACACTCCAGCCAAGAATCGAACCAGGAAACTTCTTGCTGTGAGGTGACAATGATATCTGTTGTGCCGCTGTATTGCATAGATTAGCACTATTATAGTTCACCAATAATGTGAATATATAATATAGTGGTAATACAACATTACAGGAATTCCAGATAATAACACAGATGTTCTACAACAGAATAAGGTGATCGTATAAGGATCAGACGAGACAAGAATGTAATATTCAGGCTTAGCAGATGGGGATATGTAGTGAAGGGGGGGGGGGGGGGGCTACGGCCTGAAACAGGAAAACCAAGAGAGACAGGCAAAGGAAGTGGATTAGTGTGTATGTGTGTGTGTGGGGGGGGGGGGTGTAGTTATAAAAACATAGTATTAACTGCAAAAGAGGGATAGTTAAATGGGTATGTCACATTGCACATGTGTGTGCATCTGATGTTCAGCTAAGAAATTGCCTTTCTTGTATTGTGCCCTAGCTGTTTTCCTGTAGCCTAGCTCTGTTAGTTAACTCCTCCCTTCTCCCCCATTTTATTCAGTTGTGTGTTAGACTCCATTGCAGCCACATCTCTATTGCTAAAGTGTGTCACAGCATCATTTGCTAGAGTGTGTTCCTATTTGGAATGATTCCTTGTATTAAGATCTGCACAGTTTGGAAATTAAACTATTTAACGGTCTCCTACGGGTGTCATTTCGATTGAGACACTATTTGTGGTGGTGAGTAAACTTCTCAATACATCTTGCTATACATTAGGAGATTACACTTGCTATGTACAGCCAGGGGAGGCAGAACAGTCAAATAATGTATTGAAAACTGGAATATTCAGCGGGGTGCTGTCAATGGACTTTGAAAGTGCAACTTGAGAATAAGTTTGCATCCTGTACCTATACAGTTCTTTGCTGCATAAAGAGCTTGCTTAATCATAAGTTCTAAAGTGTGGATATGTTTTGCAGGTTATGGAAGTTTCAGAACAGTTGCAGAGCACAGAGCAGTTATTGAAAGATTTTATAATGCCTTTTAAGTTTAGAGAGTAGGCCTGTCTCCTAAGGATTTGTTTGCTCACTTTGGGCCTGTACATGCCAGCAAGGTACTCTGCACAGCATAATTCTTTGGCGAGTCAGCAATTCAGCAGTGATTGTTTGCAAGGATTGTGTTTATATATATATATATATATATATATATATATATATATATATATATATATATATTTATATTGTGGACACTGCATATATCTTCAGAAAAACTGTTTTACTCTTCTCTGATCCATGCTTGCAGCATTGTGAAACTGAAAGTGACATTTTCTGCACTGCCTAGCTTCTTGCAAACCAATGCCCTGCAAACCCAGCTAGCTCAGAACTGATAAATTTTTGATACTTTTCTCTGTCTCAGAAAATACTTTAGCATTAACTGTTTTTGACCAGCACAATGTCACAGCAAAGCACTGCACTGTCAGCAGAGGCTGATACACAGCAAGATGCAGAATTTCTTGCAGACCGAGATCAAATCCCTGATCCAAGTGCAAGAGCAAAACGCACCTCTAAGCTTACATGAAAGGCAAAACAGAGTTATGAGTCTGACAGGGAAGAACTGTTATCTAATGTTGCTTACTCATGGACTAACACTGTTAACTGTATGTCTGCCCTTTCTCAACCTGCTTATGATGCACTGCAATTAGAGGGTGCACTCAAGCAATTTATTGCTACCTATCAAAGCTAACAGAAATTATGCATAAATATGTCAATTTATTACAGAGATATAACACTGAGGAAGCACAAGAAGAGCTAAAGAGGTCTGATCAGCTTAATTTTGACAGGGACAGTTTGGCATTACAAACAAGGACTAAGGCTGAAGTCAGTACTGCACAACTCCATGAATCCAGATCCCATCGCTCTGTATCTACCAGACACTCCACCAGATCTAGTAGGTCTTTACAGCCTAGATCTTCCACGCTCAGTGAGCAACTTATCAAAGCCTGTGCTAATGCAGAAGCTGCTAATATTCAGGCAGCCTTCATAAGAAGGGAGGCTCAGTTAGAGGCAGAAGCTGCCCACAGAAAAGCAGAAAGAGAGGCAGAAGCTGCACACAGAGAAGCAGAAAGAGAGGCAGAAGCTGCACACAGAGAAGCAGAAAGAGAGGCCAAAGCTGCACACAGAAAAGCAGAAAGGCAGTCTGAAGCTGCACACAGAGAAGCAGAAAGAGAGACAGAAGCTGCACACACAGAAGCAGAAACGCAGGCTGAAGCTATCCGCAAAAGGGCTGAAATAGAGGCCTTAGAAAAACAGTGTGAACATGTCATGGCTATAGTCATAGTTCTAGTGCAAACTGCTGAAATAGAGGCCTTAGAAAAACAGTGTGAACATGCCATAGCTATAGTCATAGTTCTAGTGCA